>NC_056741.1:733814944-733895505 GCF_019279795.1 Protopterus annectens | reverse complement strand
AAGGACCTCCACCTATGAAGATATGAACAGAGAACTAGATAACATCACACAACTCTTTTCAGAAAGGGGATATCCCAAAAAGTTATTGGAAAACACAGCCCTTTTTGTAAAAGCACAATGGGGACTCAAATACAAACCATTGTTAGGGAGCCCCATCATTACACAGAACAACAAGAGTAATGATTGGGACAATAGAGTATGCGTAATAAGATTTAATCCGTTTGCACACATGATCACAGATATTCTTAAGAAACATTGGACTCTCATTACCTCTGCGGGCACTTTAGGGAGTCTAGTGGGAACTGAGATATGTACAGTGTATAAGACAGGAAACAACATTAAAAATATACTGGAGGGTGGAATGAAGAAGAGCGACAAAGAGTACACTAGGGACTAAAAATGTGGATGTTGTAAACAATGTAGTACATCAACACATCCCACACCATTAGACTCAAAAACACCATGCACTCGAAGGTACATTGTACAGCAGGTAATTGTGATTCCCAGCGATTAGTTTATATAGCCATCTGTACTGCCTGCCCGGCCTTTTACATAGGCAAAACAGAGAGGAAGATGAAGAGGCGCATATATGAACACATGTACAGTATTAAAAGAGAGGACACTATAAATGCATTATACAGACACACACAAGAAAAAGGGTTAGAGCATGAGTTTAGGTTTTCAATCATTGACCAAGTAGATGTCAAGGACAAAGGTGGAAACTGGAAGACATTTCTTGCATGGAAAGAAAGTAGATGGCAAATTTGTTTTGATGCCACTACACGACCTGGCATCAACGACTATATCAGTATAAAACCCTTGTTAGCATTGAATTAAGTACTTCTTGGTAATACCCACTTAGTTTTAATGCTATTGCACTACATGCACTTTATAGAATTTTAAAATAAAATTGTAAAACAAATAATTTAATTTAATTTAATTTTTCATACATTTCCAATATAGTATTACAACAGGCTGTGTTCATTGTGTCAATTGGACGTTTTTTACATATGAGGGACATAGGAAACACATACTATTATGTTAATATGTTTGACAAGGAGTTATATCTACTTACAGAAAGGTACTTTGAGTTTTACACATTATTACAAGTGTCATACTGATTCACTATGAAAGATGTGTGTGTATTGGAGGTTTATTAGTTTATTGTTTTATTTTTCATTTTACTTATCCTGAATGTGATTTTTATATATTTTATTATTAATGTACGTATTTTAAAATTAACAAAATTATTAATTTATATAATAATCAACTAGATATACACATTTTAATATTTCAGTATTTTATAACATTTCAGTATGCATCTTAGTTAGTACTATATGAGTGTTGGTTCTAAGGTAACATTGCTGTTTTAAGACTTAATTGGTTTTTTGGCGCCAAATCTTGTATAAATAGAATATACTGCTGTAAGGAATTGGTTCTGAAGAAATCTGTACTGTCACAGATGAAAGCGCTCAACCACAGGGATTTTTTGTGAATAAAGTGTGATTTTTGGATTTTATCGGCTTCGAGTGTTTTGGAGTACACTGTTCTTGCTATTTTCCTGCATTAAGCCCACTGGGCCAGTGGAAACCACAACACACAATGGTGACTCCTGCACAGACACTTTCTACGGACATCTCCGAGTAAGCATGGACCATGCAATCACAAATGAGAATGAGACCCTCACCACCAAGGGAAAGTGGCCTGTCTGGTGGACCCCAGCCATAAACAAACTGTATAACAGATGAAGGATACTAATGCAAGACAGAGCTACATCTCCAGAAGGTAAGGCAGCTGTGATCAGCAGTAGTAGAAAGCTACATTCTCACATAAAGACACCCAAGTTCAACTTGGGGACATAAATCACCACAGACAATGAAGGTAACCACACTGCTTTCTTCAGTTATGTCTGACGCCTAGGTGGGAACCCTCATATATGCTCAGATTTGGTACACAACAACTTATATTCCAGTGACATGACAGATATTAGTGACACCCTGGCAGACCAGTTCAGTGCAATGTACCCCCTCCCTCACCCCCAAAAGATGATAGTTATCACAGCTGTATGTAACCTCACTGTCATCCTGGATGTCCATGTGAGAGCCGCAGTCAGCAAAGATGAGTACACAGCATCAATGGGACCTGATGGTATCCCCAGTTGCATGCTATGTGAACTACAGATGGAGCTAAACCTGTATATGCAGATGCTATTTAACCTTAGCCTTGCTACAGGATCTGTACCTGAACACTGGTGTACGGCAACAGTGGTCCCACTCCACAAAGGAGATGCCTCCACAGACCCTGGCAGCTACCACCACACAAGCTTAAACAGCCTTGTCTGCAAAGCTTTGTGAAGGGTCATTATGGAGCTTCCACACAGAGACATTGGTGTCCTACAGACCCTTGATCCCACCCAATTCAGCTTTGTACAGGGCAGATCCTGCGTTTTGCACCAAGTTGACTACTTTGAAACTGTCAGTAGAGCCGTTGATGAGGGCTACACAGTACACACAACCTACCTGCGCTTGGCTAAGGCCTTTGACACAATACCCCACTCAGGCATCATAGACAAGCTCAACAGATGAAATATAACACCATATGTCACAGCATAGGTTGCAAAATGGCTCAGAAACAGAACCCATAATGTCAACATTGCAGGTGCCTTGTCAGGTTCAAAGCCAGTCACAAGTGGTGTCCCACAAGGTTGTGTCCTGGGACCTCTCTTATTTGGTATTTACTTTTCAGATGTGAAAGCAAACATAGGAGGGTTGTGGCCGACAAAGTTTACAGATGACTGCAACCTGGGCACCATAGTGAATACATCAGCCAGCACACACATCCTACAGACTGCCATCACACAGACAGATAGCTGGTGCTGGACTCATGGCCTGAAACTGACTGCAACTGATGTGTAGCCATCCCCTTTGGGAGGAACACAGTACCCACAGATCTGTACATAGACAGCAACCCAATGAGTACAGGAAACAAATCAGACAGCTGGGGACACATGTAGATAGTGACATCTCATTTGACACCCATGTTGCCAAAGTTGTTTGACAGACTTTCTATCTTGGCCACCTTATCATGGAGGGTATTCCATCCAGACCATAGGAGGTCATTGTACCACTATACTTCTCCTTATCAGGCCCATGCTTGAATACAACGCCCCATTTGGTATGTACCTCAACCAGCACTTGCAGCAGCTGGAGAGACCCCACAAGTACCTTACCATGAAGATCAGGGATCTACAACACATGTCATATACTTCAAGAATAACTAAAAACAAGCTTTTTCAGTGTCATACCACATACGTACAGGTGACCTATGCCTGACATACAAGACCATGTCCAATCAGGATTTGGTAGACATGCTCCACTGCAAGCAATCCACATCCACCAGAAACATGGGAGCTAAAGATTTGAACCTCAGCACATACATGTATAGGACATGCTGAAGGGACAGAGTCATAACTCAGAGGCATCTCAAACTCTAGCAGAGTATCCCAGTTCATGTTAGACAGAGTACCTCACTGACTCTCTTCAAGAGACATCTGGACAGCTGCATGTGGACAGGGGCACAGACTAGACAGAGGCATAGTCACATTATTCAATTATGTAAGGTGGTCATAATGTGTCACTACTAAGTCAGAGGCACAATATTTCGTATCTATGCAGTACACATATTACCACTATGAGGGTGGCAATAGCAATATTCATCAAGGACACCCTCACCTCATGGTTGGTGGCAACACACGATGCATTGGACACCATCCGGGTGCAATTAACCATAGGCAAGACTGCTCTGCAGTTTGTAGCATGTTACAGGCCATCCTCTGAAACTCAGGTACCTCACAGAGCTTTCATGAAAACAGTGGCGGGGATACATGTACCTGCAAACACCATCACACTGGGTGATCCCAACTATCCAAATATAGACTGGGATCAGTACTACAGCCCCAACACTCTAGCCCACAGGTTCCTGGAGTTCATACACTCACATGCCATGGAAGAACTAGTCACCATCCCCACAAGAGGAGACAACATAGTAGATCTCATCATCACAAACATGGGGTCACAATGTTCAACACCAGAGGTATACCCATCATTGGTGAGATCAGATCATGACCTACTCTCAGTGGAAGTCCACATCCCACCCCCACCCCAGATAGAAAAGACCACAGTGCAGAACTTATCAGAAGCCGACTACACACTTCTAATGACTGGTGTGGTCTCTTTCAAAGCCCTCAAGCCAGCAGACACCATTACCCAAGCCACTGTATCACTTACAACTGCCTTCTACCAGCACCTTCAGGACTGCATGGATGAGGCAATCCCAAACAAAACACAGACTCGTTGTACCAGAGGCAAGCGTCCAGTGTGGTGGACCTCAGCCATAAACAAGCACTACAACACAAGGAAGGAGGTACTACAAGATAGAGCGATATCCGTGGAAGGGTAGACACCCCTGCTCAATATAGGTGAAACACTGAGTTCCCCCATGAAATCATCCAAGGCGAATATTGGGAGTAAACCCACTAAGGACTCACGGGACAACCATGAGGCCTTTTATACATACGTTACACACCTGGGAGGAAACTCCCAGATATGCTCAGAATAGGCTCAGAATGCTGTGAATATCACTGAACCTACAGACATTGCCAACATACTGGCTGACAGGTTCAGTGCAGATTTCTCCCCCCACCCCTCCACCACAACTGGAGAGATATGTATGAAAGAGGATTGTAGCCCCCCAAACATCTCAAATGCTCAGGTGGGAACTGCTCTATCCAAGGGAGAGAACGCGTCCATGGGACCAGATGGTGTCCCTGGTTTTGTGCTCCATGAACTCACTCAAGAATTAAACCCGCAGTCAGGGCAGCTGTTTGATCTTAGCCTCAACTCAGGATATGTTCCCAAGGAGTGGCATATGTCAATGGTAGACCCACTTCACATGGGGTGCCTCCACCGACCACGAAACTACCATCCCATCAGCTTGACAAGCAGGGTCTGCTAAGCTATGGAGAAGATCATAATGGAAGTCATAGATGAGGACATAGGGGACTTGCAGACATTAGATCCAACCCAGTTAGGCTTTGTCGAGGGCAGATCATGCCTTTTAAACTTGGTTGACTGTTTCATAACAGACACCAAGGCCATTGACAAGGGCAAGGCACTCCACACAGCCTACCTTGACCTGGCAAAGGCTTTCAACACAATACCCCACTCGGGTATCATTGAAAACATCACCAGCTTAAATGTGAACCCATACATCACAAGATGGGTTGCAAACTGGCTACGTGACAGAACAGACAGGTTCAGACTTGATGGTGCCATGTCACACTCCACAACTGTCACAAGTGGTGTCCCACAGGGCTCAGTCCTGGGCCCACTATTGCTCAGCATCTACTTTTCAGAAGTACAAGCAAACACAGCAGGATTATGGCTGACAAAGTTTGAAGATGACTGCAAACTGGGAACCACAGTTGGACACCCATCTGACACAGACATCCTTCAGAAGGGTGTCATAGACACGGATAACTGGTGCCAGAGCCATGGCCTTACATTGAACACTAAACAATGCATAGCCATACCCTTTGGGAAGAACAAGGTTACCACTAGTTCCCATGTAGGTGGCAATCCTCTAAGCACACAGGAGGTTATCAGGGACCTGGGCACCCAGGTTGACAGTAACCTTTTGTTTGACACTGACGTTGCCAGGGTAGTTAGGTAGAACTTCTACATTGCCCACCTCATCATGCAGGGATTCACATCTAGATCCAGGGAGGTCATTGTTCCCCTGTACTCTTCACTCATCGGACCATTGATTGAGTGCAATGCCCCATTCAGCATGTATATGACCCGACACCTATGGCAACTGGATGGGCCCACAAATTCCTCGACAGGAGGAGAAAGGGTCTCAAACATATTTCTTATGCTGCCCGACTGAAGGAATTCCAGCTTAATTCCGTGACTTACCGTCTGCTCAGAGGTGACCTGTGCCTGACATCCAAGGCCATGTCCAAACCTGAGTTAATGTACACGCTTCACCTCACGACCTCTACATCCATCAGAACTACAGTGGCAGGAGATTTAAACCTCAACACAGATATTAATAGGATGTGCTGGAGGGACAGATTCTTCAACCAGAGAGTCCCTATGCTGTGGAACAACATCCTGGTACATGTGAGGCTGAGTACCTCACTGGCTTTGTTCAAGTGAGATCTTAATCAATGGATGGGAGATTGCAGGTATGCCCCAGGGATAACCTCAGTATCACTGCTTGTCAGAGGCACAGCAATATAATGGGCAAATTATCCGTCAGAGTGAAGAGGCGGCAGACTCCACGGAACTCTGGTCTAGGCTTATAAATGCCCTAGGGCAGATAGCCTAGTATGAACCTGTGAACCTGTGAACATAGGCCTGGGGCAGTTCCTGCTATTAGGACAGTGGTCTGCAGCAAGCTATATAGTAGTAGTCAGTTTTAGCCATTGGTGTTTGACCATGGCTAATGCATGTTAACTTCTTGTTGTGGTAACAACAGGGTGTGTGGTTATCCATGCCATTTATTGGTAGTCACCCTCATTTTGTATCTTGTTCCATGTTTTTGCACATGTACATCACTGTATGAGGTGTGACCCTGGTAGTGTCAGGGTGCTGATGTGGGCTTTGACCCTGTTTTCTATTACAGCACTGATATGTGCATTCCCTATACTGTGTGCATTTACACTGCACACATCTTGCTGTTTATACCTTTGGCATTGGGTAGCATTACATCTAGGTTCCTATCCCTTGTGATAGCTATGAGGTGGGTTTGTGTTTTGTGGTTTATGATTGGTGAGGGTGGATGTTAGTCATGGTCCTCAGGTGTGCATATGATACATGGTGTTACATTACTTAACACATGGCATTCATGCCTCAGGTGGTGCTGCAGGGCTGCCTCTGTCGGATGCACATACTACACTCCCTGTACGTTTGGAAGCAGGTTGTGTCATGTTAGGCATCCCTGTTACTGTATGAGTGAGTCAGGCGGGTATCAGTCCCAGTGTTCCTACTGACCAAGCATATGTGCTATCGTTGCCTCTTTGCCAAGGCCAGGGCATACTGGGCACGCCTCCTTCTGCCTACTGGGACAAGGTCAGGTTGTTCCTCCTCCAAGTCACCCCTGCCTGTGGTGGCCTTGGCAATGGTGGGGATGTTTGGCCCAGCCCTGTGCTGGTCCTGCTGCAGCTGTTTCCAGGATCATATTATGTAGCATAGCACATATCATGATCATTTGGGTACATGTAGTTGGTGTGTACTGCAAAGCTCCACCAGGCGTGTCTAGACACCGGAACCGTGACTTGAGCAGCCCAAACACACGCTCTATGATATTACGTGTTTGTGCGTGTGCCTCATTATGGCGTTCCTGTTGGTGTGTGTGCATTTCTGATGGGTGTCATCAGCCACGGCTCAAGTGCATAACCAGCATCCCCACTAGGTGTCCGTGTGGGAAGTCCCCATTGGCAAATGATTGGTACAGCTCGTCAGATGCCAGATGTGGGAATCGTGGTAGCTCCCAGGGCAGCCAGCACACACATTCATTATTATGCCCTGGGCATCACACACGACCTGGCAGTTGATGGAGGGTATCCCTTGCGGTTAATGTAGACTCTACCCGCTCACCGGCTGGTGCCTTGATGCGTATGTGCGCGCACTCTATTGCACCCAGCACCTCACGGTATCCCGCTACTTGCTGGAAGAGGCATATTGCTGGCCACAACCTCACGGTCATTAGGGACATATATATGATCACTGACATGTGGTGACATGGCATCCAGGAACTGGTGCAGTACCCTGGAGGCTGATGCCTGTGATATCCCCATCATATCGCCAGTTGGTCTCTGGAAGGTACCTGTTGCTAGTATTCTTAGGCCAACACATACCTTGGTTTCCACTGGGATGGGTTCCCCTCTGTTGGTTCTGTGTGTGAGGCGTGGCCTGCACAGCTCAACAATCTGCTGCAGGAGCTCTCTGTCCACTCTATAGCGCTCTACTATCTCCAGCTCATGTAACCCATGGTAGGTGACCCTGGGCCTGTATACTCTTCTCCTTCTCCTCACTCTGGGTTGTCTGTCAGCATCTGCATTATCACCACCCTCAGCAATTCGCCTATGTCTGATTATTACAGCTATGGCAGCCCCTAGCATTTCTGCTCTGAGTTCAGCTTTTTTCAGTTTTCAATTCTGATAGCTTAGTTTCTGGCAGTATCTCTTGTGAGAAACAGCCTGCACTGCTCTTTGTTGTGTTTTACATGCTGGGTTGGGCTTCTAGTCTGCCTGTGTAATTGCCTGCTTCCAATTGTTTCCACAAATTAACTCCAGCAGTATTCCCTGGCAGTTTCCCTGTATTTTGGTTGTTTCCTGCTTCCTCTCTGTTTCCTGAGGGGGAGCAATGTGCACACCAGCTGAAACACGTTCACAGTCACTTAAACGCGCGCACACATCCCTGCACGGTGTTACACGCGCGCACACATCCTTACACCGTGTTAGCTAGGCTGATTCATGCTAAAACGCGTGCACACTGACTTACACACGTGCACGCCCGCGCAAACCGTTGTAAACAGTTTGCAACGCGCTCCCACATGTAGAACCTGCCTTGCACGCGCGCATGCATGCACGTATATCAAGAAACTTTGAGTGTAGGGATAGCGTATGCCCTCAATTTCTTGACTTTCCTAGTGTTCTGTTGGGACACACCTCCCTCCCTGATGTCTGTCTGTCATCTCTTACCTTACATTGCCCTCCAATCTGGTACATTTCTTTTTATCCTTCCCCATGATGTCACCTACCTCTTACTCTGTTCCTCCCCTTCTCTAAGTCTTACACTACTCAGAAAGTGCTCATTACCTATGTGGCAGTGTGATTCAGTATTGTAACCCTCATTTACATAGGATTGCCTAGTAATGCTTAGTTACATATCTTACACGGAGCTTCCCCCCCTTGACAACCACTAAACGGAGGCCATATTGTTTTTGCTCTGCAAGTCCCTCCATTGACATTTCATGTAATACATAAAGCCCACAATTGTGGGCTTATAAGCTCGGTTTTCAGTTTTAGGTAGCGCACCCGTTTGCGCGGTGTGCGCTGATTAAACACATAAATCCCGTGAAAAAAAAAGTTATATAACTTTTTTTGCAACACTTTCATGCCAATGGCCACATATTTGGCCATTGGCATGCTTACTCTAACAAATGCACCCTTTATTTGGAGCTGACATAGCTCCGTTTTTAATTTTGCAGAAATGTACTCAGTTGTCAGCTGAGTACATTTCTGCAACTTCACGTCCGTTACGGACTGGTTTGGGCTTCGTGGATCGCTCACATACCTCATTTGCATATCTTGGAGCTGCAAATGAGGTATTGAGCATTTCCACGCCCACTCCGTGTAAGAGACGTGTTAGCTGTCTCTTACACGGAGATTTGGGCTGTTGCTGAATCAGGAGGCTTACACGGAGGCTTACACTACTCTTAAACTCCGTGTAAGCCTTCCTGAATCTGGCCCACTGTCTTGATGACGCAAATGCTGACACATCTGTTCTTGTGCAAATGCTGATAAGTGGAGAAAAGCATATTTTTAAGGAGACGCCTTGTGGATAAACTTTCTTAGAAAAGCATATATTTAAATTTTCTTAGAAAAACATATTTTTTCAAGAAAACGCCTTGTGGATAAACACATGTCCTGTTAGAGAAAGCAGATTAGGTTTTTTCTGATATA
This sequence comes from Protopterus annectens, assembly GCF_019279795.1. Lineage (NCBI taxonomy): Eukaryota > Metazoa > Chordata > Ceratodontiformes > Protopteridae > Protopterus > Protopterus annectens. The sequence goes on along the minus strand of NC_056741.1, from coordinate 733,885,754 downwards.
TCCTGTTTTTTTACATTCTTGCCAAGTCTGTAAGAAGTCAGCTTTCTTGATGTGTGTGTAATACACTCATAAGCAAGTTCCTTATTTTATTTTTTTTTTTTAAGCCACAGTCATTTAGTATGGATGCTAATCACATATTGCTAAACTCTATTTCTACATTTAAGCAAGCTTTATCTTATTCCTTATTTAGGAGAATGTCTAAAAAAGGCATGCTTGGAAAAGGGCAATACATGGGTACATCATTTGCCTGGTATTTTAATGAGTATTTGAGCAACACCAAACAGCAAAACAGGTATTTCCCTGTATGAAATAATGACAGGCCATAAAATGCCTATACAATTACCATTTGACCCAGATTTACCTAATGGTAGGCCCATGCTAGAAATCAGCAAACATCAGGAATGGCTAAAACAACTTATTAGTATATGTACTATGTAAAAAATGCCCAACAGCAACCAGAGTACCTCTGCAAACACGCTAAAGGCAAACAAAAATCCAGAAAAAATGCTGAGGTAAGGCTCCAGTGTCCAAATCAAAGTAAAAAAGCAGTCTTCAGTCTTCAATCAAAGTAAAAAAGCAGTCTTGAATCGAAAAATAAAAGTATAAGAAGTCTTCTTTATTGTCACACAAGCACTTTCACATATTGCTTCCTCAGGTGTATACTAACAAGGGTAAACCACACCTATATATATTTAACTAAAATCATCATGTGACTTAATAGTCCATTTACCATTAAAGCTGTATTATCTCTTGTGGATCAGAAAGCATTGCTTAAAGCTATGTGTGTATGACACAACAATAAAATAGGGGGTGTAACTATTTAATAAAATACAATAAATCTAAAATACATAATATATATCTAGAAGACATTCTATCTTCTATTCATAATGTAAAACATCTAAAAATACATCAATTTTAATACATCATTTTAATAAAAGTCTTAGAAACATATAAATATAAATATTTCATGAAAAAACATTACATGAAAAATAATACATTAAAAGCATAAACCCATAGCCATCTATTTATCTACGTAGCCCCCTTTTTCTTAAGATAGGCTGAATGGGCATGCTGTCATTCAGCCCGTGACCAAAGTTGGCTCTCAGCATAGCTATCAGTGTGTGTGACTATAATGCAAGGGAACAAGCGTTCCATCTATGGAAAAAGGTGCCAATATTACCAGCTGAAGAAAACCTTCCCTGTGGAACCAAAGTATTGGTAAAAACATTCCAAATGGAAGGACCATGGGCTAGCAATTGGCAAGGCCCTTTTAAAGTAGTGGAACAAATTGGACCATTAGTGTACAAAATCAAAGGAAAAAAGAAAAACAGAACAATGTTGGTACATAAAGATCAACTAAGAATGATCAAAAATAGTGAGTAATGTAAATCTGATTAAATGTATTCTCTTGTACGTTTCCATCAGAGAAAACCATAATGAAAGTGACATGGTTTAAAGTGCATCCTTTTGGAAATCCAGTTTCAGATGAGCAAAGGCAAAATGATTCAGCAATAGAATTTCTATTTAAAGGATGTTTTTTTTAATTGATAATGGCTATCATACTAACTATTATTGTATTGCTTAGTATTAAATTATACTTACAACCTGTTGATCAAACTGTAAAGTTACATAAGAGAGAGTAAAGAAATGTGGAAAAATGAACAAGATTGGTCACTGTCTTTTAACACTTTTTTGGCAAGACAATGTTGGTATGCAAAAAGCATGAATGTTTCTAATTGTTGGGTATGTAGTTTAATACCAAAAATAAAAGGGGTAATGCCTCTAATACCTATACCACTAAATTCTCTTAGTAGTTGGAGGGTATTAATAAATGAAACCGGAGATCAAATCATAAATGTACAATTACATAAAGTAAGGGTACAGTTATCTGCTATAGTGCAGGGAATCACGTTTCCAACAAAACGGAACTGTTCCAGTGGGTAATAGCAATTGTATTCAAACAATTAAAATGATAAATGTTCACAACCACATACCAGTACGTGGAGTATTTTCTCATGGTTTTCCTATTTTAATACCAATTAAGGGTCAGTTAATATTAACTGACACAGCAGTATTTCATTTTTCACAAAATTATAAAAATGAATGTAAAACCAATATTACATGTTGGCGAAGTAAAACAGATATAAACTTTACAGTTGTACATGATAAAACTCCTACTATGGGGCAAGTAAATGGCAGTCTGGTGAATGGCAGTGTTGCTCTATCAGATGGGTTATATTACATCTGTGGTAAATATGCTTATAAATGGTTACCAAAGGGATGAGATAGCACCTGTTATATAGGATTAGTGGTACCAGCAATGCATCATGTAAAAGAGTTACCAAAAGGAAGCATTAGAAATGCAAAAAAGAAAAGGGATATATTACCTGTGATTGAAAGTCCAGAAAATCCAGTAGACACCTTAGATACATCATATATATATATATATATATATATATATATATATATATATATATATATATATATATATATATATATATATATATCATCAAAATCTTGATTATATTAAATTAAAAGATATGGATTTAGGAGATATGTAATCTCTGGAACAGGTATTTTCCCCTGGTACAGGGCTGCAAAAGCCATTTGGGAGCTAAGAAAACTATCTAAACTAGTTGAAGTATTGGCAAATGCCACTTTAAATGCAATCCTTGACATTACTGCCGAAATTACAGCTATACAAACTATGGTTTTGCAAAATCGAATGGCATTAGATTACATATTAGCATCCCAAGGGGGTACATGTACTTTAATAGGAGAATAATGTTGTACATTTATTCCAGACAAAACAGAATCTGTAAAAGCACAATTAAAATAAATTTTTCAACTATATACAGACATTTGTAACCTACAGACTCTCGAACCAACCCAGTTTGGATTCATTAAAGAGAGGTTCTGCCTACTTAACCTGGTCTTTTTTTTTTTTTGAAAAAGCTACTGAAGCAATAGATGACAGCAAAGTAGTGCAGACTGTATATCTGGACCTTGCAAAGGCATTTAACACAATCCCATACTCAGGTACCATGCATACACTCTCCCCAGCTAAATGTCAATCCCCATGTAACTCATTACATAGAAAATTGGCTCACAAGCCCCAGGAAGTTAGGGTGGTTGGCTCTACCTCATCCAAAAGACCTGTCACTAGAGATGTACCCCAGGGTTCAGTCCTTTGGCCACGCTTATGAATTTACTTCTCAGAGGTCAAAACTAATGTTAAGGCTTTGTGACTGACCATGTTTTCAGATGGCAGCAAATTTGGTGCCATCATAAACTCCAAAAAAGGACACTAAGATCCTAAACAGGCCTGTGTCACACAAACTGCTGGTGTGAATACCATGGACTAAAACTAACTGCCAAGATGTATATAACCATCTCCTTAGCATGAATCCCCTTGTAACTATATCAACAAAACACCCTTGAAAATTGATCCCATAGTTAGGGATCTAGTAATGTACGCTGATAAAGTGTTGTCCTTTGATTGCCACATATCCACTGTTATAAAGGAGTTCTTTTTCATTACATAGCTTATACCTAATAGTATTGCATCCAGCTCCAGAGATATAATTGTTCCATTGTATTCAGCACTCATTAGGGTGATCATTGGGTATAATATCCCCTTCAGTATGTACCTGTCCAAACATCTGACACAGCTGGAATGACCACAACACTTTATCACTAACAAACACAAAAGCCTAAATTGTAAAAACTATGCAGACCATCCCAATGCTGTTCCCCTCCTCTCTCTTATTCTCAGTCTACAGAGAGGTGACCTCTGCCTTGAATACGTAGCTTTAACAGACCATATTCTGTCAGACCTTCAGAAGTCCAGTAGTATCATAAATAGCCCCTCAGGGTATTTCAATCTCTTTTGCAAAATAAATAGAACATGTTGGAAAGACAGATTTGTATCACAAGAGAATACCACTTATATGGAACTGTCTTCCAATCTACATGAAGAAAAGAACTTCTCTTACTTTATACAAACATAATTTGGATGAATGGATGGGTAACTACAGATTCACCCTGGTTTAGCACCCCTCTCTGTCATAGATAGGGAACTAAAACAATGAGTGAGAAGGTCACTGAAAAACCAAACAGTAAAATCAAAAGGAAAACTCCAGCAAAGCTAGAACTTCCTCTGAGTGACCCCCCAAACCTCTTGTATCAGAGGCATATGGGATATATGCATATTATCTGATGAGGTCATAGCAAAGCTGCAATATGCATATCCACAGCTAGTGGGGTTTGGTTTTATTGGCCAGAAATTGTCCAGTAAAATGACAAAACAAGTCATGGGCATTCAGAATTGCCAAACAGCTCAAACACCTGATGTTCATAAGCATCATTTGCATATATCCCATGTACCTCTGATACAAGAGGTTTGGAAGGTCACTCAGTGGAAGTCATAGATAGGGAAGGAATGTAAATGCCCCAACATATCCTTATTTGGCCCATCTCTGGGATATTTTATACAAACTATAAAAGAAAGAGACACCACGGAAATCTACAGGTAGGCTTTTTAAGATCCTCACTGACCAATAGCCTACTAAGTGCCTATGAATCTGTGAAGCTAAGATATTATGAGTAATAATAACACATACTTTTTTAAACTCAGTTCATAATTACTTGCTATTCTAGTACAATTTAGACCTTTTATTGCATACTACAAGATATAAACATAACTGGAGGTAATGGCTACAGGAACTTGTTTTGTATCTACTGTAGAGAAGTTTCATGAATGGCAAAGATGAAAGTGCTTCCATCGTGGATTACTCTGTGATACCAAACATGTCACTGATACACCACACCTTCTTTCCTGAAGAAGCTTCAAGCAAATGAAACGTACTTTGTTTTTATGCCTCATAATTAACATTCTACAACAGACAGACTATGGCAACTAACTGCTGCAGTCAGTGTCCATTTTCATTTTGCTGGTCCCTGGAAATAATGTGTCTCTACATCTTTCCACAAAAGATTAAATGTTCTGAGTCATGCTAAAAATGAATTTACAGCACCTAGTTATCTAGAGACTTTATTCAAAGAAATATATTAGGTACTGACTAAGTCCCTAACTGCATCATAAACTCATGTTTGAACCATGTAAGCAACTGTTTCTCTGCTGTCTGCTTAAGACACATCAATATTCAAATGCAATCAGATTTAATTCCTTTTTTCTAAGAACTATTCCTTTCATCTCACTTATCAAGACTGGAAGCCATACCATTATTATTATTAATAATAATAATAATAATAATAATAATAATAATAATAATAATAATAATAACCAAAGGTGAAATCACAAAAAGCGAAGTTGAATATGAACTCAAAATAACGCCACACACTGTAAATCTATGTTATTGCAGTTGTGAGGTAAGGAGGGCCATTTCTTTAATTTTTTTGAGTTATGGTTTTTGATCTTGAAAAAATGATAAACTACAACTATTTTCGAGGCTGCTAAATGAACACAGGGTAACCAAAATGCAAAATGCAATAAAAATAATTATAAATCATTCTTAAACAATGTTAGAAAGCTAAGGAATAATGTCCAATATTGTTCCGAACTTCAGGAAAATGGTATTACTCATTCATAGTGCAACGAGATTGCTAATCTCCTGGCTGACAGATTCACCACCAACTTCACCCCACCCACCATCATAGCTACCCATATAATCCCACAGTCCCAGACCCTCTGCTAAGATCATTATGGGAAGAAGGTAGAAAATTCACTTTTTTGACCATCATTTTTTTTCTGTTAAATCCAAACCCCTCATAATAATGAATGAGAAGTTAAATTTTGTTGTTTGGATGGACTCTTTGAATTCCACAAATGTTAATAACTTAAAAACAAGTAACTTATTTATTATGGAGAATGAGAATAACCAACATTGTGTAATGGTAATGCTGTTAAATCTTTGTTATCAGGCCAGTGCTCAAAGTTATATTCTATTAACAGCAAATCTGTCTTAGGGTCAACATCTAACCATCCATGCTAGTATTCTTTGGAAAGTACACATATTCATAGCTACCATTTGATTTCCATCTATGTTTCTTCTCCATTTCAGGCCCTAGATATCAAATATATGAGAAATGTCACATATGATACTGCATATTGCCATGTTTAGGAACCGTTCTAGAAACAAGTCCTGTAGATGCCTTCTCTAGGTGCCAGAACAGGCTCTAACTTTGAGCAAGTTAAAATTGTCACAACTGGCTTGCACTATAGTCTGATCCCAATGGTGCCCCATCCTGAATTTTGTACCAGATATGATTTTACAAGAAGCTGGCAGTCGTGGTACAACTGCTTAGTGCTAAAAGCAATAAGTCAGAATGATGCTCAAATATAATGACAGTGTGAGATCCCACTTTACATCTTATCCTTTTGTTTAAGATGCAGTGTTGCATCTGTTGGCTCTGTGTGAAACATTTGGCAAGATCCACATCAAATTTAAAAAAAAAAAATGCCACTGCAACATCTAAACAGAGACTAGCCTTGGGTGCTCCAAAGAGGCACGTTTCAGCTGCACTGGAGAATGCATGCTTGTGCAGATATTGCTATTCATATACAAGCTTTTCACTGCTAAAATTGGACTCCAAATCATTCAGAGTGAACAGCATAACTAATATGCTTCCTGAAAAGTACTTGCTGCAGTAGCAATGATTCTTCTCCGTGCTGCATTTCTGAATTATACATATTCTTTCTACTGATTTTAAAATATTTACTAAAATAGTTATATCACAAACCAAAATAAATGACTTAATAGCATACTTCACAGTAAAAGACAGTGCGATTTTTCCAGTCTGTCACATTGTAAAGGGCTTTTCTAGATGAAGTTATGTTTTTGTACACATTACGAAGACATTTGAATTACAATGACTATTTTCTGATGTTCAAGCTTAAAACTCCTATTAAGATACATGAAAACAGAACAAGGAGAAAATAATAGTTAGTTGCTTATCTGGAGCCAGGATCTGCCAAGTTATGCACATACTCAAGCCACTACAGCAGAGGTATCAGTATGATTCTAGCATAGTGCATGTGGGCATTAATGAACTGAGATGTACTTCCCTGGACTATATGCAGAGAGACATTGTTGCTCTCTCTGAATATGTGTCTCTGGCATGTATGTGCCTTACATTGAGCAGAATTCTACCTTAACCAAAGATGATACCACAGTATGAACAAAAGATGATTGACTTCAATAATTGGCTGAGTTTCTGGTGTCTTTCCAGGGGGATTCAATATGTGACGACATGGTTAACAAACCATATTGCTTTGAAAAGGATGATCTGTATCTGCCTGCCTAGGCTTCCAAATATAAAACTTTATCCACCCCTTAGAGTCTTTTTAGGCAATGCCAAATTGATAAATCTACCAATATAGCAAATAAAACTGAAAGAAACCTAAAGGTATTACTGCTCTCAACGCTAGAAGTCTAAACAAAAAAATTCCACACCCTACAAGCTCTCCTCACTCTGGAGAATGTAGATATCTGTGCCATTACTGAGAAATGGTTTAAATCCAGACAAAGTACACCAGCAGTGCAAGGCTTTAGTGCCTTCCACACATTTAGATCATCAGCTACACAGAGAGGGACAAAAGATGGAGGAATCTCAGTCACTATTAACAACAAGCATAACTGTACATTGGTTAAACATGATGATGCCCTGAAATTTATCTATGTACAAATCATCATAGACAAGTCTTATACCAAACCATAGCAAGCTATAGGCCATCCTCTATGTCCCTACAATAACTTATCCCTTACCTTGACTACCTGTGAAGACAATCAACATTAAACCAGATACCCTATTCATGGGGGAACTTTAACTACCCATTTATAGAGTTGAAAACATACCCTGCCTCTTACTTGCATGTACAACGATTCCAGGACTTTATTAAGACAAATAACCTTGACCAGATAGTGTGTATACCCACCAGAGGTTCAAACATACTAGATTAGTAATCACTAGTGAGTTCAGGCCACAAAGCTGTCGACTTCAAAATAAAAATCATCTTGGTAACCCCAGCAAACACTGTAACAGTTAGGAACTATGCCCAAGCAAAATACATCCTATTAGGAAAAAGTTTGTCAACATTCAGTGTTCCTCCCAACCCTGAGTTCACAGCAACCTGGGCAGAATTTTCACAGAGACCCTGTACAACCATGTAAATGTCTGTTTAGAGACTGCTGTACCTACTAGGAGTAAGTCCAAAACAAACTCTAAAATAAAACAAACTTGTGGAATTCTAACCTTAATAGGGAATATAACAAAAAGAAAAAAGTCATGGATAAAATCAGGTAGAGCAACTCCCATAATGATAGCAGCTCTCTAATTAAACTAAACAGGAAACTAAGAGGACTAATTAAGTCCAACAAGACTAATTATGATGTCAAGATAGCCTCACAGGTTAAAGACAACCACAAGGCCTTCTACAACTATGTACGAAACTTCAAAGGCAGCACACATCAGTGTGCTGAACAGGTAGTCTATGGTGCCACCTTCACTCCGTAGAGTGACATAGTGAATTTGCTGGCTGACAAATTCATCTCAGACTTCACCCCCCCCTCACACTCCTCTCCTGCCTCCCCTCATAATACCTAGTCATATAATCTACCCAACTATTAACAGGGAGCAGGTCCTGGTGATGCTAAATAAGGCCAAAAAAAACAGCCTCACTGTGCCCCAACAATATCCCACAATGCCTTCTAAATAGCTCAAAACATGACCTATCAGGACCACTCAAGTCACTTTTTAACTATAGCTTCAAAACACGCATTGTACCATGAGAATGGAGGACTGCAATGGCTATCCCACTTCATAAGGGTGGACCATCAACCGGCCCCAGAAATTATAGACCTGTATTCTCAGCTAGAGCGTCTTCTGTGTGGAGACATGTGTGAATGGGCATACCTTCGTTGAAGGTTGTGTGTCAGAGCTGGCAACTTGGCACGTAAAAATCTACTGCCAATCATTAGCGGACCGGAGTTCCGTTGTGGCGACCCCTAACCGGGAAAAGCCGAAAGACACAACAAGTCTGACTAGTCTAATTTGTAAAACCATGGAATAATTTATCATAGAAATGATCAACAAAGACATAGGCAGCCTTCAGACACTGGACCCAGCCCAGTATGGTTTTGTCAAGGGAAGGTCATACCATCTAAACCTGGTGGGCTTCTTTGACAAGGTCATCAAGGTAATGGAAGAAGGGAAAATGGTGCATACTGTCTACCTGGACATGGTTAAAGCTTTCAGTACAACACCCCGCTCAAGTATAGTTGACAAACTCACCAAACTGATCATAAACCCCTAAACAACTCATTGGATTGCCAGCTGGCAAACAAACAGGATCCAGAAAGTCAGGATTGGTGAGACTACCTCTACCAAGAGACAGGTCACCAGTAGGGTACCTCACGGCTCCATGCTGGGATTGCTCTTATTGGGCATCTGCTTCTTGGAGATTAAGGCTAATGTCAAGGGCCATTGGCTGACTAATTTGCAGATGAGCTGGCAACTCGGCACGTAAAAATCTACTGCCAATCATTAGTGGACCGGAGTTCCGCTGTGGCGACCCCTAACCGGGAAAAGCCGAAAGACACAGCAACAAGTCTGACTAGTCTAATTTGTAAAGCCATGGAAAGATTTATCATAGAAATGATCAACAAAGACATAGGCAGCCTTCAGACACTGGACCCAGCCCAGTATGGTTTTGTCAAGGGAAGGTCATACCAACTAAACCTGGTGGGCTTCTTTGACAAGGTCACCAAGGTAATGGAAGAAGGGAAAATGGTGCATACTGTCTGCCTGGACATGGTTAAAGCTTTCAGTACAACACCCCACTCAAGTATAGTTGACAAACTCACCAAACTGATCATAAACCTCTAAACAACTCATTGGATTGCCAGCTGGCAAACAAACAGGACCCAGAAAGTCAGGATTGGTGAGACTACCTCTACTAAGAGACAGGTCACCAGCAGGGTACCTCAGGGCTCCATGCTGGGATTGCTCTTATTGGGCATCTGTTCCTTGGAGATTAAGGCTAATGTCAAGGACCATTGGCTGACTAATTTGCAGATGACTGCAAATTGAGAGCTATCATAGATTCCCCCATTACACGAATATATTACAACAGGGTCTAACACAGACAAATGAATGGTGCCAAAGTCACAGTTTAAAACTTAATGCCAAGAAATGCATTAAAGTGCCTTTTTTTGAAAACTGCTACCCAGGATAATTATTCCATCAATAATCAAAATCCAGTAGTCAGGGATCTGTGAACATATGTAGATATTAATCTGGCTTTTGACCAACATGTGGCCAAGGTAATAAGAAATCATTCTTTGTTGTCCAACTTATAAGTAAGGGCATGGCATCCACGTCCAAGGAAGTTGTAGTGCCACTTTATTTGGCCCTTATCAGACCCATCTTTTAGTGTAATGCCTCCTTCAGCATGTACCTGACTAGACATATGCAATAGCTGGAATGCCCACAAAGGTTCCTTACCATGAAAATCCAGGGTATAAACACATTGTCCTATAAGGATCCACTTATAGCCTTATCTCTATATTCCCTCTTCTACAGGTTACTGAGAGGTGATCTATGCATGGCATACAATGCATTCTGGGATACAGCTCTGATGGATTTTGTACACATCCACAAATTGAACAGAATCAAAACTACTAGATCCAAATATTTAAATTTTGCTTGCGACGTAAATTAAGACATGTAGGTGAGACAGATATGTGTCTCAGAGAATCCCTGGGAACAGTCTCCCTATCCATGTGAAGTACAGTCTGTCCCTAACCCTATTAAAGCATAACCTTGACCAATGGATAGGAAATCAGAAATTCACCCTGGGTCTGTTCCTCATGTTTCTGATAGAGACAGTTAGACAGTAAGGCCCAAACTAACATACCTCCACCTAACCTCAAGAAACTTCCTAACTAACATACCCCTCGTAATAAAAGCCCATGCTACAGAAGGACACAATTGGGTTGAGATGCATGGCTAGGCTTATAAAGGCATTGGTCGTCATTAGCCTAGTATATACCAATGAACCTAAGCCTGACTTTCCAGGTATTATCCAACAGTGTGTATGCACATGTGTGCGTGCGCGCGCGCATGTGTGTGTGTGTGTGTGTGTGTGTGTGTGTGTGTGTGTGTGTGTGTGTGTGTGTGTGTGTGTGTGTGTGTGTGTGTGTGTGTGTGTGTGTGTGTGTGTGTGTGTCTGTGTGTGTCTGTGTACCTGTGTGTGTTTGTGTTTGTGTATACAGGTATATAAGTGTAAGAATACATAGAAACAGCATCACTGCAGTACCACATCACATGCCCGTGCATATCTCAGTTGAATGGAGAACTTTGAGCCTGCAGACAAAAACTCTTCCTTCACAGTAAATTCTGACCTCTCAGTCAGGGTCAGTCAGTTTGTAATATAGGCATTGACATGGCAGTTAGTGTTTATGAGCCTAAACTATAGATAGTGAAAAGTCACTGGGAAGTCAGATGGGATAGCTCAACCATAAGCACAGACAATAAGTGCTCAGTAGATTATGACTCATTTTGATATGGTGCACAATATCCCTGAACCTGTACATTAGACTGTCCCTACTTTGATGTAATGGATCACTCTGAGTTGTCAGCAAATTGTATTCAGTCTAAATTTTATGTGTGCATTAAGAGTTCAGTAAACAACAATAATTTTTCAGGCAAAAAATAAGGCAATACAGATAATCAGTCTGAGTTGGAAATGGCAGCATGGCATGGTGGGCCCTCATATTACGTAATAGGGTATTTAATCCAGTAGGTACTGGTAGTATCTAAAGTGGACCCCTGTTGCTATTTAGCCATTTAGTTGAACATGAGTTTTCTTTAACTCATGGACATTAGCATGCCAGGCCAATCTATCAAAAACTGTTTCTTTTAGTTTTACAAATTCATATTCATTGGTTTAGTAAAGCTGTCTATCCATCTTAGCCTCTGTCTTCCCCTTCTAATGCCTTCAGTCTTTCCATGCGTCATTACTTTCTCTAATGAACCCTGTCTGTACATTACGTGGTCAAAGTATGTGGGTTTTAGTTTTACTACCAGGCTTCCCAGTGATCATTCCAGGTTTATTTCTTTAAGTACTAAATGATGTGATCTTCCTGCAGTCCATGATATTCTCAAACTTTTCTCCAACACTGAAGTTAGAAAGCATCAGTTTTTAGTGCATAGCCTTACTTAGTCAGACTCATATCCTTATATTATTACTGGAGAAAACATAGTATCGACTATACTGACATCTGTTGACAAAGTGATGTCTTTGCCCTTTAAAATCTTATCCAGATTTGTCATAGCTTTCCTTCCGAAAAGATAACACCTCTTAATTTCATGACTGCATCACCATCTGCAGGGATCTTTGAGCCCAGGAAAACAAAATCTGTCATTCCCTTCACTTCTTCCACATCTGTTTGCAAAGGCCTGATAGGACTAGATGACATAATTTAGTTTTTTTGATGTTGAGCAACGAGCACTTTCTATTTTCACTTTCATCAACAGACTCTTCAGCTCTTCCTCATTGTCAGCCATCAGAATGATATCATCTACAAAACCTAAATTTGTTAATATTGCTCTAGAAAGTTTGATTCCAGCATCTAAAACTGGGCCGTACAGAACATAAAGATAAGGAACGGCTTGCTGCTGCTAGGGAAGTGTGTTGCTGTTTTGGCCATGTTTGGGCAGGGTTGAAAGTGTGGAATTTATATCCCTTTACTGGACTATGCAGTGTGTGACAAGAGGGTTAATGTGTGAAGTATAAGCACCTAGAATATAGGTAAGAAAACATGGTAGAATTAACTGAATGTATGTACATAAAAGTTGTGACCTACAGCACATGACTTGATGTTATGAAATTCTGATTCAGCATGGTTTAGCACCCCTCTCTGTCATAGATAGGGAACTAAAACAATGAGTGAGAAGGTCACTGAAAAAACAATCAGTAAAATCAAAAGGAAAACTCCAGCAAAGCTAGAACTTCCACTGAGTGACCCCCCCACCAAACCTCTTGTATCAGAGGCACATGGGATATATGCAAATGATCTGATGAGGTCATAGCAAAGCTGAAATATGCATATCCACAGCTAGTGGGGTTTGGCTATATCGGCCAGAAATTGTCCAGTAAAATGACAAAACAAGTCATGGGCATTCAGAATTGCCAAATAGCTGAAACACCTGATGTTCATAAGCATCATTTGCATATATCCCATGTACCTCTGATACAAGAGGTTTGGAAGGTTACTCAGTGGAAGTCATAGATAGGGAAGGAATGTCAATGCCCCAACATATCCTTATTTGGCCCATCTCTGGGATATTTTATACAAACTATAAGAGAAAGAGACACCACGGAAATCTACAGGTAGGCTTCTTAAGATCCTCACTGACCAATAGCCTACTAAGTGCCTATGAATCTGTGAAGCTAAGATATTATGAGTAATAATAACACATACTTTTTTTAACTCAGTTCATAATTACTTGCTATTCTAGTACAATTTAGACCTTTTATTGCATACTACAAGATATAAACATAACTGGAGGTAATGGCTACAGGAACTTTTTTTGTATCTACTGTAGAGAAGTTTCATGAATGGCAAAAATGAAAGTGCTTCCATCGTGGATTACTCTGTGATACCAAACATGTCACTGATACACCACACCTTCATTCCTGAAGAAGCTTCAAGCAAATGAAACGTACTTTGTTTTTATGCCTCATAATTAACATTCTGCAACAGACAGACTATGACAACTAACTGCTGCAGTCAGTGTCCCTTTTCATTTTGCTGGTCCCTGGAAATAATGTGTCTCTACATCTTTCCACAAAAGAGTAAATGTTCTGAGTCATGCTAAAAATGAATTTACAGCACCTAGTTATCTAGAGACTTTATTCAAAGAAATATATTAGGTACTGACTAAGTCCCTAACTGCATCATAAACTCATGTTTGAACCATGTAAGCAACTGTTTCTCTGCTGTCTGCTTGAGACACATCAATATTCAAATGCAATCAGTTTTAATTCCTTTTTTCTAAGAACTATTCCTTTCATCTCACTTATCAAGACTGGAAGCCATACCATTAATAATAATAATAATAATAATAATATTAATAATAATAATAACCAAAGGTGAAATCACAAAAAGCGAAGTTGAATATGAACTCAAAATAACTCCACACATTGTAAATCTGTGTTATTGCAGTTGTGAGGTAAGGAGGGCCATTTCTTTAATTTTTTTGAGTTATGGTTTTTGATCTTGAAAAAATGATAAACTACAACTATTTTTGAGGCTGTTAAATGAACAGAGGGTAACCAAAATGCAATAAAATAATTATAAATAATTCTTAAACAATGTTAGAAAGCTAAGGAATAATATCCAATAGTGTTCCGAACTTCAGGAAAATGGTATTACTCATTCATAGTGCAACGAGATTGCTAATCTCCTGGCTGACAGATTCACCACCAACTTCACCCCACCCACCATCATAACTACCCATATAATCCCACAGTCCCAGACCCTCTGCTAAGATCATTATGGGAAGAAGGTAGAAAATACAAGTTTTTGACCAACATTTTTTTTTCTGTTAAATCCAAACCCCTCATAATAATGAATGAGAAGTTAAATTTTGTTGTTTGGATGGACTCTTTGAATTCCACAAATGTTAATAACTTGAAAACAAGCAACTTATTTATTATGGAGAATGAGAATAACCAACATTGTGTAATGGTAATACTGTTAAATCTTTGTTATCAGGCCAGTGCTCAAAGTTATATTCTATTAGCAGCAAAGCTGTCTCAGGGTCAACATCTAGCCATCCATGCTAGTACTCTTTGGAAAGTACACATATTCATAGCTACCATTTGATTTCCATCCATGTTTCTTTTCCATTTCAGTCCCTAGATATCAACTATATGAGAAATGTCACATATGATATTGTATATTGCCATGTTTAGGAACCGTTCTAGAAACAAGTCCTGTAGATGCCTTCTCTAGGTGCCAGAACAGGCTCTAACTTTGAGCAAGTTAAAATTATCACAACTGGCTTGCACTATAGTCTGATCCCAATGGTGCCCCATCCTGAATTTTGTACCAGATATGATTTTACAAGAAGCTGGCAGTCGTGGTACAACTGCTTAGTGCTAAAAGCAATAAGTCAGAATGATGCTCAAATATAATGACAGTGTGAGATCCCACTTTACATCTTATCCTTTTGTTTAAGATGCAGTGTTGCATCTGTTGGCTCTGTGTGAAACATTTGGCAAGATCCACATCAAATTTAAAAAAAAAAATGCCACTGCAACATCTAAACAGAGACTAGCCTTGGGTGCTCCAAAGAGGCACGTTTCAGCTGCACTGGAGAATGCATGCTTGTGCAGATATTGCTATTCATATACAAGCTTTTCACTGCTAAAATTGGACTCCAAATCATTCAGAGTGAACAGCATAACTAATATGCTTCCTGAAAAGTACTTGCTGCAGTAGCAATGATTCTTCTCCGTGCTGCATTTCTGAATTATACATATTCTTTCTACTGATTTTAAAATATTTACTAAAATAGTTATATCACAAACCAAAATAAATGACTTAATAGCATACTTCACAGTAAATGACAGTGCGATTTTTCCAGTCTGTCACATTGTAAAGGGCTTTTCTAGATGAAGTTATGTTTTTTTACACAGTACGAAGACATTTGAATTACAATGACTATTTTCTGATGTTCAAGCTTAAAACTCCTATTAAGATACATGAAAACAGAACAAGGAGAAAATAATAGTTAGTTGCTTATCTGGAGCCAGGATCTGCCAAGTTATGCACATACTCAAGCCACTACAGCAGAGGTATCAGTATGATTCTATCATAGTGCATGTGGGCATTAATGAACTGAGATGTACTTCCCTGGACTATATGCAGAGAGACATTGTTGCTCTCTCTGAATATGTGTCTCTGGCATGTATGTGCCTTACATTGAGCAGAATTCTACCTTAACCAAAGATGATACCACAGTATGAACTAAAGATGATTGACTTCAATAATTGGCTGAGTTTCTGGTGTCTTTCCAGGGGGATTCAATATGTGACGACATGGTTAACAAACCATATTGCTTTGAAAAGGATGATCTGCATCTGCCTCCCCTAGGCTTCCAAATATAAAACTTTATCCACCCCTTAGAGACTTTTTAGGCAATGCCAGATTGATAAATCTACCAATATAGCAAATAAAACTGAAAGAAACCTAAAGGTATTACTGCTCTCAATGCTAGAAGTCTAAACAAAAAAATTCCACACCCTACAAGCTCTCCTCGCTCTGGAGAATGTAGACATCCGTGCCATTACTGAGAAATGGTTTAAATCCACACAAAGTACACCAGCAGTGCAAGGCTTTAGTGCCTTCCACACATTTAGATCATCAGCTGCACAGAGAGGGACAAAAGGTGGAGGAATCTCAGTCACTATTAACAACAAGCATAACTGTACATTGGTTAAACAGGATGATGCCCTGGAATTTATCTATGTACAAATCATCATAGACAAGTCTTATACCAAACCATAGCAAGCTATAGGCCATCCTCTATGTCCCTACAATAACTTATCCCTTACCTTGACTACCTGTGAAGACAATCAACATTAAACCAGATACCCTATTCATGGGGGAACTTTAACTACCCATCTATAGAGTTGAAAACATACCCTGCCTCTTACTTGCATGTACAACGATTCCAGGACTTTATTAAGACAAATAACCTTGACCGGATAGTGTGTATACCCACCAGAGGTTCAAACATACTAGATTAGTAATCACTAGTGAGTTCAGGCCACAAAGCTGTCTACTTCAAAATAAAAATCAACTTGGTAACCCCAGCAAACACTGTAACAGTTAGGAACTATGCCCAAGCAAAATACATCCTATTAAGAAAAAGTTTGTCAACATTCAGTGTTCCTCCCAACCCTGAGTTCACAGCAACCTGGGCAGAATTGTTCACAGAGACCCTGTACAACCATGTAAATGTCTGTTTAGAGACTGCTGTACCTACTAGGAGTAAGTCCAAAACAAACTCTAAAAACAAAACAAACTTGTGGAATTCTAACCTTAATAGGGAATATAACAAAAATAAAAAAGTCATGGATAAAATCAGGTAGAGCAACTCCCATAATTATAGCAGCTCTCTAATTAAACTAAACAGGAAACTAAGAGGACTAATTAAGTCCAACAAGACCAATTATGATGTCAAGATAGCCTCACAGGCTAAAGACAACCACAAGGCCTTCTACAACTATGTACGAAACTTCAAAGGCAGCACACATCAGTGTGCTGAACAGGTGGTCTACGGTGCCACCTTCACTCCGTAGAGTGACATAGTGAATTTGCTGGCTGATAAATTCATCTCAGACTTCAGCCCCCCTCAACACTCCTCTCCTACCTCCCCTCATAATACCTAGTCGTATAATCTACCCAACTATTAACAGGGAGCAGGTCCTGGTGATGCTAAATAAGGCCAAAAAAACAGCCTCACTGTGCCCCAACAATATCCCACAATGCCTTCTAAATAGCTCAAAACATGACCTATCAGGACCATTCGAGTCACTTTTTAACTATAGCTTCAAAACACGCATTGTACCATGAAAATGGAGGACTGCAATGACTATCCCACTTCATAAGGGTGGACCATCAACCTGGCCCCAGAAATTATAGACCTGTATTCTCAGCTAGAGCGTCTTCTGTGTGGAGACATGTGTGAATGGGCATACCTTTGTTGAAGGTTGTGTGTCAGAGCTGGCAACTCAGCATGTAAAACTCTACTGCCAATCATTAGCGGACCGGAGTTCCGCTGTGGTGACCCCCTAACCGGGAAAAGCCGAAAGACACAACAAGTCTGACTAGTCTAATTTGTAAAGCCATGGTAAGATTTATCATAGAAATGATCAACAAAGACATAGGCAGCCTTCAGACACTGGACCCAGCCCAGTATGGTTTTGTCAAGGGAAGGTCATAACAACTAAACCTGGTGGGCTTCTTTGACAAGGTCACCAAGGTAATGGAAGAAGGGAAAATGGTGCATACTGTCTACCTGGACATGGTTAAAGCTTTCAGTACAACACCCCGCTCAAGTATAGTTGACAAACTCACCGAACTGATCATAAACCCCTAAACAACTCATTGGATTGCCAGCTGGCAAACAAACAGGACCCAGAAAGTCAGGATTGATGAGACTACCTCTACCAAGAGACAGGTCATCAGCAGGGTACCTCAGGGCTCCATGCTGGGATTGCTCTTATTGGGCATCTGCTTCTTGGAGATTAAGGCTAATGTCAAGGGCTATTGGCTGACTAATTTGCAGATGAGCTGGCAACTCGGCACGTAAAAATCTACTGCCAATCATTAGTGGACCAGAGTTCTGCTGTGGCGACCCCTAACCGGGAAAAGCCGAAAGACACAGCAACAAGTCTGACTAGTCTAATTTGTAAAGCCATGGAAAGATTTATCATAGAAATGATCAACAAAGACATAGGCAGCCTTCAGACACTGGACCCAGCCCAGTATGGTTTTGTCAAGGGAAGGTCATAACAACTAAACCTGGTGGGCTTCTTTGACAAGGTCACCAAGGTAATGGAAGAAGGGAAAATGGTGCATACTGTCTACCTGGACATGGTTAAAGCTTTCAGTACAACACCCTGCTCAAATATAGTTGACAAACTCACCAAACTGATCATAAACCTCTAAACAACTCATTGGATTGCCAGCTGGCAAACAAACAGGACCCAGAAAGTCAGGATTGGTGAGACTACCTCTACTAAGAGACAGGTCACCAGCAGGGTACCTCAGGGCTCCATGCTGGGATTGCTCTTATTGGGCATCTGCTCCTTGGAGATTAAGGCTAATGTCAAGGACCATTGGCTGACTAATTTGCAGATGACTGCAAATTGAGAGCTATCATAGATTCCCCCCATTACACAAATATATTACAACAGGGTCTAACACAGACAAATGAATGGTGCCAAAGTCACAGTTTAAAACTTAATGCCAAGAAATGCATTAAAGTGTCTTTTTTTGAAAACTGCTACCCAGGATAATTACTCCATCAATAATCAAAATCCAGTAGTCAGGGATCTGTGAACATATGTAGATATTAATCTGGCCTTTGACCAACATGTGGCCAAGATAATAAGAAATCATTCTTTGTTGTCCAACTTATAAGTAAGGGCATGGAATCCACGTCCAAGGAAGTTGTAGTGCCACTTTATTTGGCCCTTATCAGACCCATCTTTGAGTGCAACATGCGTCCTTCAGCATGTACCTGACTAGACATATGCAATAGCTGGAATGCCCACAAAGGTTCCTTACCAGGAAAATCCAGGGTATAAACACATTGTCCTATAAGGATCCACTTATAGCCTTATCTCTATATTCCCTCTTCTACAGGTTACTGAGAGGTGATCTATGCATGGCATACAATGCATTCTGGGATCCAGCTCTGATGGATTTTGTACACATCCACAAATTGAACAGAATCAAAACTACTAGATCCAAAGATTTAAATTTTGCTTGCGACATAAATTAAGACATGTAGGTGAGACAGATATGTGTCTCAGAGGATCCCTGGGAACAGTCTCCCTATCCATGTGAAGTACAGTCTGTCTCTAACCCTATTAAAGCATAACCTTGACCAATGGATAGAAAATCAGAAATTCACCCTGGGTCTGTTCCTCATGTTTCTGATAGAGACAGACAGTAAGGCCCAAACTAACATACCTCCACCTAACCTCAAGAAACTTTCTAACTAACACACCCCTCGTAATAAATGCCCATGATACAGAAGGACACAATTGGGTTGAGATGCATGGCTAGGCTTATAAAGGCCTTGGTCGTCATTAGCCTAGTATATACCAATGAACCTAAGCCTGACTTTCCAGGTATTATCCAACAGTGTGTATGCACATGTGTGCGTGTGTGTGTGTGTGTGTGTGTGTGTGTGTGTGTGTGTGTGTGTGTGTGTGTGTGTGTGTGTGTGTGTGTGTGTGTCTGTCTGTATGTGTGTGTGTACCTGTGTGTGTTTGTGTTTGTGTATACAGGTATATAAGTGTAAGAATACATAGAAACAGCATCACTGCAGTACCACATTACATGCCCGTGCATATCTCAGTTGAATGGAGAACTTTGAGCCTGCAGACAAAACTCTTCCTTCACAGTAAATTCTGACCTCTCAGTCAGGGTCAGTCAGTTTGTAATTAGTCATTGACGTGGCAGTTAGTGTTTATGAGCCTAAACTACAGATAGTGAAAAGTCACTGGGAAGTCAGATGGGACAGCTCAACTATAAGCACAGACAATAAGTGCTCAGTAGATTATGACTCATTTTGATATGGTGCACAATATCCCTGAACCTGTACATTAGACCGTCCCTACTTTGATGTAATGGATCACTCTGAGTTGCCAGCAAATTGTATTCAGTCTAAATTTTATGTGTGCATTAAGAGTTCAGTAAACAACAATAATTTTTCAGGCAAAAAATAAGGCAATACAGATAATCAGTCTGAGTTGGAAATGGCAGCATGGCATGGTGGGCCCTCAGTCATATTACTTAATAGGGTATTTAATCCAGTAGGTACTGGTAGTATCTAAAGTGGACCCCTGTTGCTATTTAGCCATTTAGTTGAACGTGAGTTTTCTTTAACTCATGGACATTAGCATGCCAGACCAATCTATCAAAAACTGTTTCTTTTAGTTTTACAAATTCATATTCATTGTTTTTTTTAAAGCTGTCTATCCATCTTAGCCTCTGTCTTCCCCTTCTAATGCCTTCAATCTTTCCATGCGTCATTACTTTCTCTAATGAACCCTGTCTGTACATTACGTGGCGGTGGTCAAAGTATGTGGGTTTTAGTTTTACTACCAGGCTTCCCAGTGATCATTCCGGGTTTATTTCTTTAAGTACTAAATGATGTGATCTTCCTGCAGTCCATGATATTCTCAAACTTTTCTCCAACACTGAAGTTAGAAAGCATCAGTTTTTAGTGCATAGCCTTAATTAGTCAGACTCATATCCTTATATTATTACTGGAGAAAACATAGTATCGACTATACTGACATCTGTTGACAAAGTGATGTCTTTGCCCTTTAAAATCTATCCAGATTTGTCATAGCTTTCCTTCCAAAAAGATAACACCTCTTAATTTCATGACTGCATCACCATCTGCAGGGATCTTTGAGCCCAGGAAAACAAAATCTGTCATTCCCTTCACTTCTTCCACATCTATTTGCAAAGGCCTGATAGGACTAGATGACATAATTTAGTTTTTTTGATGTTGAGCAACGAGCACTTTCTATTTTCACTTTCATCAACAGACTCTTCAGCTCTTCCTCATTGTCAGCCATCAGAATGATATCATCTACAAAACCTAAATTTGTTAATATTGCTCTAGAAAGTTTGATTCCAGCATCTAAAACTGGGCCGTACAGAACATAAAGATAAGGAAGGGCTTGCTGCTGCTAGGGAAGTGTGTTGCTGTTTTGGCCATGTTTGGGCAGGGTTGAAAGTGTGGAACTTGTATCTCTTTACTGGACTATGCAGTGTGTGACAAGAGGGTAAATGTGTGAAGTATAAGCACCTAGAATATAGATAAGAAAACATGGTAGAATTAACTGAATGTATGTACATAAAAGTTGTGACCTACAGCACATAACTTGATGTTATGAAATTGTGATTCAGCATATGACTGGCAGTGGCCAATGTGAAATATTGACCTTTCTGCATGGTGTACCAGCATTTTGATTATTAAAATGAGTGACATACCACATAATGTGAGACAGTTCAATCATATGGTGATAAGGAACAATGAACACCCAAAGGTGTATTTAATTCTGCAGCTGAAGAAGCAACTCTTGAGTGGGACTAATACCACAAAATGCATAACTTAGGTCAGTGATGAGCAGTAGAATGGCAAAGGCTAGTCTGCTAAATATGGTCAGCCTAAAATTACTGAGCAATGTGAAAAGATCACAACCTTCCAGCAAGCTGCCTGCCTTAACTTGTAGTGGGACATTAAGTAGGAAAGACACAGAAAAACAAGGTCACTAGGCCAGTAACTCTTTTTATAGGTTCATAGGTAGGTACTAGGCTATCGGCCCAAGGGCCTAAGTAAGCCTAGCCAGCAAGTTCCATAGCTTACGCCACCCAAGAAAGTTATTTTCCTGTGCCACTGTCCAGCAGAGACACAGAAGTGATCCCCGGGGTGTATTTCCTATTTCCCATCCACTCATCAAGATTTTTCTTGAAGAGTGCTAATGAAGAACTATGCTTGACATAGATGGGTAGCTTGTTCCAGAGTATAGGAAGTCTCTGGGACAGGAATCTATCCCTCCAGCGTGTCCTGTTTATTGTGGTGACAAGGTTTAGGTCCCTAGAGCATGTAGCTCGGAGGGATTGGGATTTCTTTAGGTGTAGCATGTCCAACAGCTCTGGGTTTGACATAGCTTTATATGTTAGGCAGAGATCACCAAGGAGTAGGTGATATGCTACGGAGTAAAGCTGGAGTTTTTTGAGGTGGTCAGTGTAGGGCATTTGTTTAAGGCCAGTAATCCTCTTTGTTAGGTACTTCTGTGGTCTTTCCAGCTGCTGTAGATGTCTTGTGAGGTACATTCCAAAACAGGCGTTGTACTCTATAATGGGTCTAATGAATGACGAGTAGAGGGGAACAATGACCTCTTTTCCTGGATGAGAACCCTTTTATGATGAGGTGTGCCATGTAGAAGGACTTCCTGACTACTGTGGTGATGTGACTATCAAAGGAGAGACTACTGTCCACCTGGGTCCCAAGGTCTCTTATCACGCATTTGGTGTTAAGTAGATTGCTGCCTATGTGGTAGTTCATGGGTACAGAGTTTTACCAAAGGGGATGACACTGCACTTTTTGGCATTGAGCTTGAGGCCATGGTTCTGACAACAGGCATCTGTCTCAGCGAGGCCCTTCTGTAGGATGTCCACATCATTTGGGGACTTGACTATGGCTCCTAGTTTGCAGTCATCTGCAAACTTCATTAGCCAGAGGTCTTCTGTGTTAGCCTGTGCTTCAGAGAAGTAGATACCAAACAGGAGAGATCTCAGGACGGAACCCTGTGGTACTCCACTTGTCACTGCTTTGAGGTCAGATTTGGAGTCTGCAACTTTTACAGTGTGGGTTCTGTCAGTGATCCAGTTGGCAACCCATCTTGTGATGTAGGGATTTATACCTAGTTTAGCTATAATTCCAGAATGGGGGATGGTTTTAAAAGCCTTGGCGAGGTCAAGATAGGCTGTGTGAACCACCTTACCCTCATCCATGGCTTTGGTGACGGTCTCAAAGAAGTCGATCAGGCTCAGAAGGCATAATTTGCCTTTCACAAACCCGAACTGGGTGGGATCCAGAGTTTGGAGGTTACCAATGTCTTTGTTTATGAGTTCCATGATGATACATTCCATGGTCTTGCAGACCAGGCTCATCAGGCTAATAGATTGATAGTTCCTGGGATCAGTGGTGGCTCCCCTTTTGTGGAGTGGGATAACTGTTGCTGTGCGCCATTTAGTGGGCACAAAGCCTGATTCGAGGCTATTATTGAACATGGTGCTTAAGTGGGGAGCCAGTTCGTTCTGAAGTTCGTGTAAAATGCAGCGTGGAATGTTGTCCAGTCCCATGGATGCTGTGTTTTTGGTTTTAGAGAGTGCAGCTCTTACCTGCGTAGTTGTGATTACAGGGACTCTGCATTCTTCCTGTATAGATATGGGCCCTTTAGGGGGTGAGAGGGGGGGTAAAGTTAGCACTGAACCGATCTGCCAAGATGTTGGCAATATCAGTTGGTTCTGTAATTTTTGTGCCTTTGTGCTGTAGCTCAGAGCAGATCCGGGTGTTGCCATCTAGATTCTTGACATAGCTATAGAATGCTTTGTGGTTGTCCTTGGATTTAGTGGTGATTTTGTTTTCATAGCTAGCTTTGGAGGATCTTATAAGGGATCTCAGCTTCTTACTGAGGCTGACCAGGGAGCTCCTCCACTCATGGGATTTTACTCTCTTTTGAAACAGTTTCTTCCTTCTGTTGTATGGTTTGTTTATGGCAGGGGATCACCAGATTGGCTTCCTTTTTTTGGAGGATAGCGTCTTGGTTCTGTTTGGGATAGCATGATCCATGCACTCGTGTAAGTGCTTATAGAGTGCATTTGTGTAAGATTCAGCAGTTGTAACTGTATTGTCCATCCTCATGGGTGTCATGAAGTTCACCACTTCTGTCTTAAGAAGCATGAAGGTGGCTTTGGAGAAATGTTTTACTGTGGTTTCCTTAATGGGAGGTGGGGGTAGGATGTGGATATCAAGGGTGATAAGCTTATGGTCGGATCAGACCAATGAGGAGTTGACTTCAGGTGTAGAACACCGGTCACTCATGTTGGTAATGACTAGGTCTAGGATATTGTTGCCCCTGGTGGGGGTGTGGATAAGTTGATCCAGGGCATTGGAGTTTACGAATTCCAGAAAGTGTTGAGCTAAGGAGTTGGTACACAAGTAGTTTTCCCAGTTAATGGTGGGGTAGTTGAAATCGCCCATTATTAGGGTGTTTGGTTGAACCCTAATATTTTCCAGTACATCAAGAAAAGAGGAGTGGGAATCCTGGGGCATGGTGGAGGATCTGTAGCAAGCTACAATTTGGATTGCAATTTTGCCCAGAGTTAGTTGCACTTGGATAACCTCAGATGCATTACGCTGAGCAACTAGCCTGGGGCTGTGGATATCCTTAATGAATATGGACACACCTCCACCTTTGGTGTTTCGGTCCAGGCTACATGGCCGAAAAGTGTGGTATGAGTTATAGCCTGGTAGTGCTGGGGTGCTCTTTGGAGCCTTGAACCAGGTCTCAGTCACTACACAGATATTGATGTTCTCCATTTTAAGTAGTGCCTCGAATTAGTGCATTTTGAGATTTAGACGTCTAGCATTGAATAGCATTACCCTCAGTTTTTGCTTGCCTGTTCCTGTTATGGTGGAGAATTTGTTATTTGAACCCTGCCTAAAAAGGCACTATAGGGGCAGCAAGAGCCTTAGCCAGTATCCGGAATCCCACAGGCGACAGGTGCAGGCCATCTCTGGCAAAGCATCGTGGTCTGTCGATCATGTCTTCCCAAGCAGACAGATACTGGATCCCCTTAGAATGACACCAGAAGCTTAGCCAATTGTTGAAGTCAATCATTTTGTCCTTGTACTGCGGTATCATTCTGGGTGATGGCAGAATGCTACTCAGGGCTAGGGTCATACCTGCCTGGGCTACAAGATCGGAGAGCTTTTCCATGTCTCTTTTCATGTAGTCCAGGGAGGTACATCTCAGGTCATTCACACCAACATGGACAATGACAGAGTCATATTTGTACTTGTTGTGGAGTGACCTGAGTGCGTGGGTTATGTGGAGGATCCTGGCACCCGACAGGCAGCTGACAGTAACCTTCTCCTTGTTTAGCCTGGTGAGTGGGACATCAGTGTGCCTGACTATAGAGTCACCTATGACCAGTGTGTTGGGTACGTTGTTTTGCCTTATTGGCTGAGGTTAAGTGGCACACTGAGTCTGTGGGCTATGTGTCATTTGTTTTGTGTTGGGGGATGGAGGTTTCTTGTGTTTCTGCTTTGGAGGTCTCTGTTGTTTAGACAGATTATTATTGAGAGCCTCCACAAATGTTTTTGTGTTACTGTGTGTGGATTTTGGTGGTGTAGATTTAATGAGACTATGTGATGAGTGTGGTGTGGTGCAAATATTTACCTTCTCCTCATGACTGTCAAGTTCAGTCTTGGTTGGAGAGAGCTTTACCTCCAGTTTGGCTAGATAAGTGCATCTCTCACAGGCTGTAGTGTTGGGTGGTAGGAGGAGAGGATTGTCTGTGTACATGAGGCAATTTCTACATTGCTTCAAGATGCCCAGATTCATCAGATAGACAGCAGAGAACCTTGGGAGCTGACTCTTGGACATGCCTGAATAAAAAAAATATTTTCCTCTAGTTAAGTGAGGAAAGTGAGTACAAGAGCTGTTTTTCTCTAAGCAAGTGAGAAAAGTAAGTACAAAAACTGTTTTCCTCCAGGTAATGAGGAAGATTGAGTGCTATAGTAATTAGTAGCTTATGTAGTGCTTGCAAGTTCTGAACAAGTGCTGAGCATGAACAAGCAAATTTAAGTGCTAAAACTAAGAATCTGTATCTGCACTAGTCGAGTTACAGGACAGAAACAAGTGCAAATGCAGGCTTTCAAATCAGAAAGTTGAGAGAGATGGAAGATTGCCCAAACGGCCAATAACTACAATTTCTGGGCCAGAACCACTACTTATGTGGTAGACAGGTTACCTAGTGCTTACCACTCCCACTGGTAAGCTAGAAGGCTTCCCTCCAACACAGAAAGGCTTGGGGGGCTCAGAAGCTTACATACAGTCCTGGATACAGCAAATCTGTATCTGGAACACTAGTTACAGGAAAGGTAGGAAACAGGCTTACAGTTTTTTTTTACAGAAAAGTAGCAAAAACAGTAGTAAAAACTATTTATGGCTTGGTTATTTCTATTTCTTTTTGTCTTTTTTGTTTTTTGCTGGCTAGGGTCAGTTGGAAAATAATTCTTTTGTAGATGGTGAATAACATCCAGCTAATTAGTGGGAGGAGCTGAGAAATAGCATTCCTCATTTAACTATAATAGGAACATCAAGCAATAGGAAAAAAGTCAAGCACTGTACCACGGCTATCCACAAACTTAAATAACAAGTGTAAAAGAAAACACTTTAATCAAAGATAAGTGCTTTGTCAAATGCATTCAAAGATGTCACTAATAAAAAAACATAAATCACTGGTTAGAAAATGCTCAAAAAATATATAATACAAATATATTATTTCTTCAAAGGTCTCCTCTTCAGTTCTGGTTTTAATGGTACTATGTCATTTAAACCTGAGCCTCTCAACCAGAACTGAACAGTACAGAGTTAACAAATACTTTTTTTTAATGAGGTGATTGCACCATTGATTTAATTATTTAACTGCTTAATAGGATGCACTATTTAAGATGTTCTTTTTTCTCTGGTGTTTAATCTGAAGAAGCAATCTTGAATTCTGAAAGCGCTTATCTTTGATTAAAGTGTTTCTACACTTGTCATTTGAGTTTGTGGATAGCCGTGGTACAGTGCCTGACTTTTTTCCTATTGCTTGATTTCCTTGGTCTTTGCCACAGTTTTATCATTTTTATACTTTTTATTCCCTGCTATAACAGGAACATGTCAATCGTGTTACTAGCAAAATGTTTTGCTCTAATTCAAGACAAAAATTTGAGACAAGAATGGGGAAACAACACTAGCTTACCAAGAAGCTGCAACTAGAAAATTGCAGCTTAGTAAGGTAACAGAAAAGGGAGACCCACACATGCATGGAGCAAGATTTAAGGTTAATATTTTTTCATTTATACTTTATTCTTTTTCTGGTACATTTTTGAGTTTAGTGCTTAACAGTGATAAGCAGACCAGAGGAGGATACCTATATTCACTGCTGCTTCTTGCTGGACTCTGAAGGGTCATACAAACTTAAGTTATAACCTATGTAAATAGGTCAGAACTGGAAAAAGACTATACACTATTAGTATGTGCAGATGCACAACTGGTTCACATGTGCAGATGTGTGGTAAAAAACAAGTAACACATTCATAATATTGGCTCAGTGGATAAGGTCTCTGTCTTACCTAGAGTTCTAAGATTCAGCTGTAACCACTAGTTATTGCCCATGAGGAGGGTTTGGCTTCAACAACTGGTTACATAGCTGATGATACTCTAGGGGATCTGGTGTGTGCCAGAATTGGAGGAGATGCCAGGTAATCACTCTTGATTTGCTAGGGATGGTGTGCACCTCTGATTTCAGGCTTTCACAAACTGGCTAATGCCTTTGCTGTTCCCATCATGTTTATTTTAGACAGACTCAAGCACCAGAAGACATCAGAATAGCTCTGCTCAAAGCCAGGAGTCTAAAATAACAAATTGCCTGACCTTGAGGCCATACTAAATCTGGAGCACATACTTGTGCATGTTATGAAAACACTCCATCCATTCCAGGGTTTTGCACCTACCACACATTCCAGCCCAATGATACATGTGGTGAAGTATCCATATTTACTAGGGACCTTATTATTTCTAGGCAGATCCCTAGAGACCCAGACAAGTAACTGACTTGAGATCCAACTCACCCTAAAATGATCAAATATCTGGTCTTAGCATTTTACAGGACTTCATCTATGCTTCCAGAAAAGCATGTTAGGTTCATAAATACACTGGATGAACTTCAAATTAATAGGAATTCCATTATCCATGGAGACTATAACTACCGAATAATAAAATGGGATACCTATACCTCAACTGTAGGTCATGCACAAACATTCTTTGATGGCATAAACAAAAACTCCCTAGACCAAATTTTTAAATGAACCCACTAGAGGACATAATATTTTTGACCTGGTTCTTACCAACTTGGCATCTATATCATCTATCCCCTCGGTATTCCATTCTCCAGCTATATCCGGTCATTAACTAGTACATTTTCCTCCAAAATCTCCAGACATTTAGATTCAAACTTCACAAAACTTCAGGTACTTCAAATGTACATACCTACAATTTTATCATGAAGCCTAAAAATTCAGGATTAAGTGTACTACCCAAGATACTGATACAGCGAGTAGTTACTCAAACAAACACTATATGTACCTAGGTAAATGCACTGACATGGTAGTCTGTACCAGATCTAAACAGAATGGGAGGTTTAAAAGAAAAATAGCCTGGTGGTCATCATGTATAAATAAAGAAACACACTAAAGGAAAACATTTCCTTAAATATTATAGCAAAATAAAAATAAACTCAAATCAAGGTTAACACAAAAAAAGCAACTGAAGGAACTAAAACATACCATGAGAAAAATTAAAACATCCAATGAACTAAGAAAAGAGGCAAAAGCTAAAGAAAAATTAAAAATCTTTCTTTAGTTACATTAGAAGACTAAGGAATAATTACATTAGAAGACTAAGGAATAACAGCTAACATTGTTCAGAATGCATCTAAAATGGCACTACCCCATAAGATTGAATAGAGATAGCCACCATACCAGCAAACATTGTCAGTGCAAATGTCACCCATAATAAAACCGACATATCCCACAAAATGTCAATCCCCCATCATAATCAAAGAACATTTGCTAAATGTACTCACCAAAATGAAAAATGTATCATCCAGCAGTTTGACAATATACCTGTATGCTTAATAAACAGTACAAAATGGGAGCATGTCCATCTGTTGAAAGCAATTCCAATGAATGCAAAGCAACTGAAGCCACTTCACAGAAACCGCCTGTGATGAAAGTGCTGATAGGCTTTTTCTCCACTGTTGCATGACCTCAGAGCTGGTACATATAATTCCATGGGGTGTAGGGGGGTGTCCCCCCAAATGGGGATGCAGGAGGCTTGCCCTTTTGTTTCAGTGTTCACTGAACAGTTCCTATGAATGGTTTCAGTTTTTTGTGTTCGTCAAAAAGACTTTTGATGAATCAACATGAATCCTACAAAGCAATCCCTGGTGGACCCACTAATACAGCTATTCATCTTGGGCTTAACAACTAGATTTTGTATTTTTTTTTCTGGTCCCAGATGGGAAAAAAGTTTAATATCATCACATTTCGTAAACAGTCCCGTAATGCATCTTACAGTATAGACAACACTCCTCTTCAAAGTTAAAGTGTCATGAGAGACCTTAGAACACAAGTAAATAATTCCCTTGCCTTTGATCATCATGTTGCAACAATAATTAGAAAATCTTTTTACCTGACACAGCTAATTAAAAAAGATATTTCATTTAGGTCTAAGGAAGTTCTTACTCCTCTATATTCCAAATTGATCAGACCTATTATTGAATACAATGTCTCTTTTGTGATGTATCTTACTAGGCACATCAAGCAAATAAAAAGAGCCTAGAAGTTCTTAACTAAAAAAATTCAAAGGCTTAAGTGACAAAAGATACCAGGAGAAGGTGAAAACATTGTCCCTTTATTTAATTTTCTGTAGATTCCTTAGGGATAATCTATATCTTGCTTTTCAGGCCATTAGGGATCCAGTAGTCTAAGCTCCTCTTATATCTCCACAAATAAAATAGTCCCTCTAACACTAGAACCAGGGATCTAAACCTGCTTCTGCAAATAAACAAAACATGGTAGAGACAGACAGATTTGTCATGCACTGCTTAACCCTTTTCTGGAACAAACACACTTTCACTCCTAAATAAGCAATGTGACAAACTATCTTCTTTCACAAAGGAGTCAGACAAACTCATCCCTGATATGACTGGCCAGGTGCTCCTTAAAACAGGGGTAATGTCAAGGTGTAAGTGGCCACAGGGCCCAATTGCCTTGTATTTTCTATGATTCTATAATTTTGCATACAAACATACACACACACACACACACACACACACACACACACACACACACACACACACACACACACACACACACACATATACACAAACATATATACACATTTATATATGGTTATAGATCAAAAACTGCAAACACTCAAACCAGCAACACTTTTTAAATGTGTAAATAAAAGCAAACGTTCATATGAGTGAACATTCTTTTGTAAGGGTTTTTTTTCCCATGAGCAGCCTATTGTATGAGATTGCGTTGCAGCAGGGTAAGGAAATTTGCCCATACCCCCCCCCCCCAGTATTGTGTGAACTTGGAGTTGGTATATATAATTAGCAGGGGGTATGGTTGGTGTAGGGGAGGCCTTGTCCTATACAAAAAAAAATTGTTTTAGTTTTGCTTATTTGTGATCATTTTAGATTCTCTGGAAAATTATTTCCCTTTTTACATATGCTCATAAGAGAGTTTGATGTTAGATGAGACAATTGTATATTTACATGTACACTATACAGATATACATATACATATATATATATATATATATATATATATATATATATATATATATATATATATATATATATAGGTTCATAGGTGTGTACTAGGCTAACGACCCTGGAGCCTATATAAGCCTAGCCCAAATTATTCCCTGGCATTGTGCTTCCCGACATTAGTTCCAAGTGCCCCTATCGAGCAAGGCTACTGAAATGATCCCCAGGGTGAACTTTCAATTGCCCATCCACTTGTCAAGATATCTCTTGAAGAGTGCCAGTGAAGTGCTCTGTTTGACGTGGATGGGAAGTTTGTTCCAGACTATGGGGAGTCTCTGGGTTAGGAACCTGTCCCTCCAGCATGTTCTGTTTATTGTAGTAATAAGGCTGAGGTCCCTGGAGTATGTGGCATAAAGGATTGGGATTTCTTGAGATGAAGCATATCTAACAGCTCTGGGTCAGACATGGCTTCGTAGGTCAAGCAGAGATCGCCTCTAAGCAAGCGATATGAGACAGACTATAGCTGGCGTTTTCTGAGTCTGTCCATGTAGGGCATGTGTTTAAGGCCTAAGATCCTCTTAATGAGGTATTTTGTGGCCTTTCCAGTTGTTGAGGTGCCTAGTGAGGTACATGCCAAATAGGGCATTGTTTTCTATAATATGTCTAATGAGGGATGAGTAGAGAGGGATTATGACCTCCTTCTTTCTGGAGGAAGAAACATTTTGTAATGAAATGTGCCACACAGAAGAACTTTCTGACCACAGTGGCAATGTGGTTATCAAAGGAGAGGTTGCTGTCAACCTGTGTCCCCAGATCTCTTATCACAGCTTCTGTGTTTAGTGGACTACCGCCGATGTGGTAGTTCATGGGTAATGAGTTTTTCCCAAAGGGAATAACAATGCACTTTTTTAGCATTGAGCTTTAGGCCATGGTTCTGTCACCAATGTAGAATGTCTAAATCAGTTGTACAATCAATAATGACACCCAGTTTGCAATCATCGGTGAACTTGGTCAACCCTAGTCCATTTGTATTGGTTTGAACTTCAGAGAAGTAGATGCCAAACAGGAGAGGACCTAGGACTGATCCCTGTGGGACTCCACTTGTAACTGGTCAGTAGTCAAATTTGGAGTTCGCTACTTTGACAGTGTGAGTTCTATCAGTGAGCCAGTTGGCTACCCATCTTATGACATAGGGGTTTATGCCTAGTTTAGTGAGTCTATCTATGATTCCTGAGTGAGGGATGGTGTTGAAGGCCTTGGCAAGATTGAGGTAAGCTGTATGGACTACCTTGCCTTCATCCACAGCCTTGGTGACAGACTCAAAGAAGTCTTTCAGGTTAAGCAGGCATGATCTAACTTTCACAAACCCAAACTGCGTGGGGTCCAGAGTTTGGTGATTCTCTATGTCCCTATTTATAAGGTCCATGATGACGTGTTCCATACCCTTATATATCAGAGTCATCAGGCTAATAGGCTGGTAGTTCCCAGGGTCCGTATTTGCCCCCCTTTGTAGAGTGGGATGACCATAACAGTGCGCCATTCTGAAGGGACAAAGCCTGAAGTGAGGCTGTGATTGAACAGGGCACTCAGGTGTGGTGCCAGTTCACTTTGTAATTCATGTAGAACACAGCCAGGGATACTATCAGGTCCCATGCAGGCTGTATTCTTAGCTTTAGACAGTGCGTTTTTGCCTGTGCAGCTGTGATTTTTAGGGTCTTGGCATTCCTCAGGTATTGTGATTGGCCCTTTAGGGGGTACAGGAGGGATAAAGTTTGCACTGAACCTGTCGGCCAATATATTGGCAATATCAGTTGGCTCGGTATGCATGTTGCCATTGTGCTGTAGCTCAGAGCAAATCTGAGTATTGTCCTGTAGATTCTTGACATAACTATAGAATGCCTTGTGTTTGTCCTTAGTATCTGCAGCAATTCTGTCTTCATAGCTTTAGTGGACTTGATGAGGGATCTCAATTTTTTGCTGAGGTTAGCAAGGGAGGTTTTCCAGTCTTGTGACTTCACTCTTTTCTGCAACAGTTTCTTCCTTCTGTTGTAGAGCCTGTTTATAGCAGGGGTCCACCAGATTGGCTTCCTTTTTTTGAAGGAGAGCATTTTGGTTCTGTTTGGTATGGCCCATTCCATGCACTTGTATATGTGCTCATATCATTGGTGTATGATTCAGCAGTCATGCAGCTATTTTCCATTTCCATGGGTGACATGAAGTTTGCCACCTCTGTTTTTAGAAGCCCAAAATTGGCTTTGGAGAAATTTTTCACAGTGGTTTCCTTTACGGGAGGGGGCTGAGATGTGGATATGCATGGTTATTAGCTTGTGGTCAGATATGACCAGGGAGGATTTGATTTCTGCTGTAGAGCAACGGTCGCCCATGTTAGTAATGACCATTCTTCTCTTGGTGGGAGTAAGAGTGAGCTGGTCCAGGGCATTGGAATTAATGTATTCCAGAAAATGTTGAGCAAGTGCACTGGCACATGAGTAATTTTCCTAGTTAATGGAGGGGTAGTTAAAGTCTCCCAGTATAAGGGTGTTGGGTTGTACATTAATATTTTCCAGTGTATTTAGGAATGTGGAGTGGGATTCTTGGGACATTGTGGGGGATCTATAGCAGGCTACAACCAAGATTGCAGTTTTACCCAGTGTTAGTTGTACCTGAAGTATTTCAGTAGCATTATGTTGGGCTACTAGTTTGGAGGTGTGCATATCCTTTAGGAATATGGAGACACCACCGCCTTTAGGGCTTCAGTCCAGGTTTAGAGGCTGAAAGATGTGGTATGAATTATATCCTGGTAGTGTTGAAGTGCTCAGCCTTGAACCAGTTCTTTGTTACTGCACAGATGTCAATGTTCTCCAATTTAAAAAGTGCTTCGAGTGAGTGCATTTTGAGATTTAGACTCGAGTAGCATAACCCTCAGATTTTGTTTGCTTGTATCAGTTATGGTGATATGGGTATAGATATATGGTGATATGATATATATATATATATATATATATATATATATATATATATATATATATATATTTATTTATATATGGATTCCCTTCACAAGCTTGAAGTTTCAAAACTTTGAACTGCAAATGGTCGAGACCATAAGATCGAAGTTTTGAAACTTTGAACGTTTGAATGGAGTTCGTGGTAAAGGGTGGAATGGGAAATTTACCAATATCCTCACTGTAGTGCACTCTCAGAGTTGGTACATATATTTAGCAGGGGGTGGGGGGCAGGGGGGCTTGCCCCCCTGCAAAAACGTAAAAAAAAAATTTTTATTACACTTTTGAAATTTCAAGACTTCGATCTTATGGTCTCAACCAACTGCATAAATATATATATATATATATATATATACAGAGAGAGAGAAAGAGAGGCAGTGAGATAGAAAGATAGATGATATAGATATAGGGTCTAGTATAAGTGGTACTAAGCCAGTACATCATGACATACTTACTTACTGACACTTGTTCTTATTGGCAAGAGCCCTAACTCGCTCTAGCCTAATCATCATAAATCACTTAGCCCTTCTGTCACCCAACCCTACTGAACTGCATAGCCTTATCACAAACCTAACTCTAACCCTAAAACTCCCATCTGGTCCCTAACCCTTGAGAATTCCCTCCCTAACCCTAAGGTCCCCGATTGCTCCCTAAACCTCAAACTCTACTTCTCTCAACCTAAAACTAAAGTCTCCAACTGCTTCTTAACCCTAAAACTACATTTGTACTCCCTGACTCTAAACCCCCTTTCCTTCACTAAACGTATAGTCCCAGATCACTCCCTAACCCTAAAACTCCTCTTCCACTCCCTAAATCTAAAACTCCCTTCCTGCTCCCAAAACCTAAAATCCCTCAATTGTTCCCTAACCTGAAACTCCCCTTCTGCTACCTGAACCTGGACCACTCCCCTTCCTAAACTTAACCCCCCCCCCCCCGATTGCTGCTTAAAACCCTGATTTGGACTCTTACCCCCCCCCCTCCTCATGGCTGCCACAATAACCTTGCCCAAACCTGATTACTGTGCTTGGACAAGGCACAGTAGCTCCACTATGTCCATATGGCTGTCACACCTTGCCCAAACATGCAATTAAATTTGAAAGTGAGTGTTCGGTGATGTAAACTGCTAGACACCTGAGTCTCTGTCTGCAAGATAGTGCCATTCGAGTGCCTAGGACTTGAAATCAAGAAACACATTTTTGTGTGTATTTACTTAGCTAAATATCAAAAATAGAAAAATTATTTCATCAAAATGATGACAGTGGTAATGTCAATAATTCGTAATTCAATATTATTGACATTACCCAGGTTACCTTGACTTTCAGTGACTTACTTACCCCCCGCACTCCCTGCACTTTATCTACACAAACTCCGAAATTGCACTACAGTGAGGAAAAGGGTAAATTTTCTGATCCCCACTCATACCTCTCAACCGTACTGAATTCCTCAGTAAATAACGGTTTTGAGGGCAAAATATTGGGGTGCCACGAATTCCTGAATGGCCCCTTTAATTTCCGAATTTCCTGGGGATATTTTTTTGAAGGTTTTTTTTTTTTTTTTTTTTAAGACTTTGTTCCTGATCATGTGCAGGGCGTGAGCTATGACATCAGCATTCGTGAGGCAGACATCCTATCAGAATGCCGAGCAATTGTCAAACTGTTGGCACAGCCCATCTTTCTTCCCCCAGCTTCTCATTCTCAGGTAAGGCAAAAAGACTGCTTCATCATGTGCAAAAGAATCAGCAGACTTTTCCTTATTTTTTCTTATAATGTGCAGCTTCTTATGCGTGCTCAAGTTGATTGTTTTTTTTCTTATATGTGTGCTCAAGTGTATTAGGAGAAATGGCAGTCTTTGCCCTATGTGCAATGGCAGTCTTTTCAAGTGCATTGAATTTGAGAGAAATGGCAGTACTTTCATGATTTTTTCTTGTCTGCAGCTTCTTATGTATGCTCAGGTGTATTGATTTTCTTTTCCTTATGTATGCTCAGGTGTATTGATTTTCTTTTCCTTA
This sequence comes from Protopterus annectens, assembly GCF_019279795.1. Taxonomy (NCBI): domain Eukaryota; kingdom Metazoa; phylum Chordata; order Ceratodontiformes; family Protopteridae; genus Protopterus; species Protopterus annectens. The sequence continues at coordinate 733,849,776 of NC_056741.1, read as the reverse complement.
TGTATGCTCAGGTGTATTGACTTTCTTTTCCTTATGTATGCTCAGGTGTATTGACTTTCTTTTCCTTATGTATGCTCAGGTGTATTGATTTTCTTTTCCTTATGTATGCTCAGGTGTATTGATTTTCTTTTCCTTATGTATGCTCAGGTGTATTGATTTTCTTTTCCTTATGTATGCTCAGGTGTATTGATTTTCTTTTCCTTATGTATGCTCAGGTGTACTGACTTTCTTTTCCTTATGTATGCTCAGGTGTACTGACTTTCTTTTCCTTATGTATGCACAGGTGTATTGATTTTCTTTTCCTTATGTATGCTCAGGTGTATTGATTTTCTTTTCCTTATGTATGCTCAGGTGTATTGATTTTCTTTTCCTTATGTATGCTCAGGTGTATTGATTTTCTTTTCCTTATGTATGCAATACCTGAGGTGTATTGATTTTCTTTTCCTTATGTATGCTCAGGTGTATTAATTTTCTTTTCCTTATGTATGCTCAGGTGTACTGACTTTCTTTTCCTTATGTATGCACAGGTGTATTGATTTTCTTTTCCTTATGTATGCTCAGGTGTATTGATTTTCTTTTCCTTATGTATGCTCAGGTGTATTGATTTTCTTTTCCTTATGTATGCTCAGGTGTATTGATTTTCTTTTCCTTATGTATGCAATACCTGAGGTGTATTGATTTTCTTTTCCTTATGTATGCTCAGGTGTATTAATTTTCTTTTCCTTATGTATGTTCAGGTGTATTGACTTTCTTTTCCTTATGTATGCTCAGGTGTATTGACTTTCTTTTCCTTATGTATGCTCAGGTGTATTGACTTTCTTTTCCTTATGTATGCTCAGGTGTATTGACTTTCTTTTCCTTATGTATGCTCAGGTGTATTGATTTTCTTTCCTTATGTATGCTCAGGTGTATTGATTTTCTTTTCCTTATGTATGCTCAGGTGTATTGATTTTCTTTTCCTTATGTATGCTCAGGTGTATTGACTTTCTTTTCCTTATGTATGCTCAGGTGTATTGACTTTCTTTTCCTTATGTATGCTCAGGTGTATTGATTTTCTTTTCCTCATGTATGCTCAGGTGTATTGATTTTCTTTTCCTTATGTGTGCTCAAGTGTATCAACAGAAAAGGCAGTCTTTTCCCTATGTGCAGTGGTGTATTGATTTTCTTTTCCTTATGTATGCTCAGGTGTATTGATTTTCTTTTCCTTATGTGTGCTCAAGTGTATTAACAGAAAAGGCAGCCTTTTCCCTATGTGCAGTGGCAGTCTTTTCAAGTGTATTGAGAGAAGCAGGATTTGTTACTTTTTATGCTTGTGTGTTTACTTTCTTTATGCTTGAAATGGATAGCAGGCAGTTTCTGTATATTTCATGTGTGTTTTCTTTGCAGCAGCTTCTGTATTGAACGGCAGACATCAGTTTAAGCTTGTGTGTTTTCTTTCTTTTCCTGATGCTCACTGTTATGAAATGGATAGCAGCTTCTGTTCATAGGTAGGTACTAGGCTATCGGCCCTAGGGCCTATACAAGCCCAGCTAAAAAGGTACCCTGTCTTTTGCCACCCAAGAAAATTATTTTCCTGTACCACTGTCAAGCAGAGCCACAGAAGTGATCCCCGGGGTGAATTTAATATTTCCTATCCAATCATCAAGATTTTTCTTGAAGAGTGCTAATGAGGAGCTTTGTTTGTTATAGACAGTTTATTCCAGAGTATAGGAAGTCTCTGGGGCAGGAATTTATCCCTCTGGCATGTTCTGTTTATTGTGGTGACAAGGTTTAGGTCCCTAGAGCATGTAGCTCGGAGGGATTGGGATTTCTTTAAGTGGAGCATGTCCAACAGCTCTGGGTTTCACATAGCTTTGTATGCTAGGCAGAGATCACCTCTGAGTAGACAATATGCGACGGAGTAAAGCTGGAGTTTTTTGAGACGGTCTGCGTAGGGCATCTGTTTGAGGCCAGTAATTCTCTTTGTGAGGTACGTCTGCAGCCTTTCCAGTTGTTGCAGGCATTTTGTAAGGTGCATACCAAAAGGGGCATTGTACTCTATAATGGGTCTAATGAGTGATGAGTAGAGGGGAACAATGACTTCTTTTTTTCTGGATGAGAAACCTTTTGTGATGAGGTGTGCCATGTAGAAGGATTTCCTGAGTACTGTGGCAATGTGATTATCAAAGGAGAGACTACTGTCCACCTGTACCCCAAGGACTCTTATCACACTTTCGGTGTTAAGTATACCACTGCCTATGTTGTAGTTCATGGGTACAGAGTTTTTAACCAAAGGGGATGACAATGCACTTTTTGGAATGGAGCTTGAGGCCATGGCTTTGACACCAGGCATCTGTCTCAGTGAGGCCCTTTTGTAGGATGTCCACATAGTTAGGAGTTTCGATTATGGCTCCTAGTTTGCAGTCATCTGCGTGCTTCATTAGCCAAAGACCTTCTGTGTTAGCCTGTACTTCAGAGAAGTAGATACCAAACAGGAGAGGACCCAGGACTGAACCCTGTGGTCCTCCACTTGTCACTGGTCTGAAGTCGGATTTGGAGTCTGCTACTTTCACAGTGTGGGTTCTGTCAGTGAGCCAGTTGGCAACCCATCTTGTGACATAGGGATTTATACCTAGTTTAGTGAGTTTATCTATAATTCCAGAGTGGGGGATGGTGTTGAAAGCCTTGGCAAGATCTAGATAGACTGTGTGAACCACCTTACCCTCGTCTACGACTTTGGTGACTGCTTCAAAGAAGTCTATCAGGTTTAGGATACATGATCTGCCTTTTACAAACCCGAACTGGGTGGGGTCCAGAGTTTGGAGATTACCAATATCTTTGTTTATAAGTTCCATGATGATACGTTCCATGGCCTTGCAGACCAGGCTCATCAGGCTAATGGGGCAGTAGTTCCCGGGGTCTCTGGTGGCTCCCCCCTTGTGGAGTGGGATTACTGTTGCTGTGTGCCATTCAGCAGTTACAAAGCCTGAGGTGAGGCTATGACTGAACATGGTACTTAGGCAGGGTGCCAATTAGTTCTGTAGTTCATGTAGAACGCAGCCTGGGATGTTGTCTGGTCCCATGGATACTGTGTTCTTGGCTTTGGAGAGTGTGGTTTTTACCTGTGCAGCTGTGATTACAGGAACTTTGCATTCTTCCAGTATAGAGACGGGCTCTTTAGGGGGTGACAGGGTGTAAAGTTAGCACTGAACCTATCTGCCAAGATGTTGGCAATATCAGTTGGGATTGTATATTTAGTGCCATTGTGCTGTAACTCAGAGCAGATCTGAGTGTTGCCATTGAGATTCTTGACATAGCTATAGAATGCTTTGTGGTTGTCTTTAGAATCAGTGGCGATTTTGTTTTCGTAACTAGCTTTGGAGGATTTTATCCGGGATCGTAGCTTCTTACTGAGGCTGACCAGGGAGCTCCTCCACTCATGGGATTTTACTCTCTTCTGCAACAGTTTCTTCCTTCTCTTGTGCAGTTTGTTTATGGCAGGGGACTACCAGATTGGCTTCCTTTTTTTGGAGGATAGCATCTTGGTTCTGTTTGGGATAGCATGATCCATGCACTCATGTAAGTGCTTATAAAGTGCATTTGTGTGGGATTCAGTAGTCGTAACTGTATTGACCATCTGCATGAGTGTCATGAAGTTCACCACTTCTGTCTTAAGAAGCAAGAAGTTGGCTTTGGAGAGATTTTTTACCATGGTTTCCTTAATGGGGGGTGGGGGCGGGATGTGGATATCAAGGGTGACTAGCTTAATGAATATGGACAAACCTCTGCCTTTGGTGTTCTGGTCCAGGTTACATGGCCAAAAAGTGTGGTATGAGTTATAGCCTGGTAGTGCAGGGGTGCTCTCTGGAGCCTTGAACCAGCTCTCAGTCACTGCACAGATATCAAAGTTCTCCATTTTAAGGAGTGCCTTGAGTGAGTGCATTTTGAGATTTAGACTTCTAGCTTTGAGTAGCATTACCCTCAGTTTTTGCTTGCCTTTTCCTGTTACGGTGGTGAATTTGTCATTTGAACCTTGCCTAAAAAAAGCACTATAGGGGTGGCAAGAGCCTAAGCCAGTATTGGGAATCCCAGGGGCGACAGGTACAGGCCATCTCTGGCAAAGCATCGTGGTCTGTCGACCATGTCATCCCAAGCAGACAGATACTGGATCCCCTTAGAATGACATCAGGAGCTTAGTCAATCATTTTATACTATGGTATAATTCTGGGCGATGGCAGAATGCTACTCAGGCTAGGGTCATACCTGCTTGGGCTACAAGATCAGAGAGCTCTTCCATGTCTCTTTTCATGTAGTTCAGGGAGGTACGTCTCAGGTCGTTCACACCAACATGGACAATGATAGAGTCATATTTGTACTTGTGGAGTGACCTGAGTGCGTGGGTTATGTGGTGGATCCTGGCACCCGACTGGCAACTGACAGTAACATTCTCCTTGTTTAGCCTGGTGAGTAGGACATCAGTGTGCCTGACTATAGAGTCACCTATGACTAGTGTGTTGGATACGTTGTTTTGCCTTATTGGCTGTGGTTGAGTGGCACACTGAGTCTGTGGGCTATGTGTCATTTGGGTTGTGTTGGGGGTGGAAGTTGCTTGCGTTTCTGCTTTGGAGGTCTCTGTTGCTTGGGCAAATTATTATTGAGAGCCTCTGCAAATATTTTTGTGTCTCTATGTGTGGATTTTGGTGGTGTAGATTTAGTGAGACTATGTAATATATGTGGTGTGGTGCAAGTGTTTACCTTCTCCTCTTGAATATCAAGTTCAGTCTTGGTTGGAGAGAGCTTTACCTCCAGTTTGGCTAGATAAGTGCAGCTCTCACAGGCTGTAGTGTTGGGTGGTAGGAGGAGAGGGTTGTCTGTGTACATGAGGCAATTTCTACATTGCCCCAAGATGCCCAGATTCATCAGATGGACAGCAGAGAACACTGAGAGCTGACCCTTGGACATGCATGAATAAAAAAACTATTTTCCTCTAGTTAAGTGAGGAAATTGAATACAAGAGCTGTTTTTCTCTAAGCAAGTGAGGAAAGTAATTGCAAAAACTGTTTTCCTCTAGGTAATGAGGAAGGTTGAGTGCTATAGTAATTAGTAGCTTATTTAGTGCTTACAACAAGTTCTGAACAAGTGCTGAGCACAAATAGGCAAATTCAAGTGCTAAAACTAAGAATCTGTGTCTGCACTAGACTAGTTACAGGAAAAAAACAAGTGCAAATACGGGCTTTCAAATCAGAAAGTTGAGAGAGATGGAAAAAATTGTCCAGATGGCCAATAACTACAATTTCTGGGCCAGAACCACTCCTTATGTGGTAGACAGGTTACCTAGTGCTTATCACTCCCACTGACAAGCTAGAAGGCTTCCCTCCAACACAGAAAGGCTTGGGGGGCTCAGAAGCTTATATACAGTCCTGGATAAAGCAAATCTGTATCTGGACTACCCTAGTTACAGGAAAGGTAGGAAACAGGCTTACAGTTTTTTTTGTTTTTTTTTTTACAGAAAATTAGCTAAAACAGCAGTAAAAACAATTCAAATGCAGTGCAAGCTAGCACACTTGAGTATGTAGCAATATTAGACCAAACACAGTTTAAAAAAATGCAATTAAATTAAAAATGACTAAAAACAAGTGCATTAGGTCGGTAGGTATTAGGTAAAATGTGGTAAAGAGATGGGACTGGGGGAGTGTCCCAGATCAAATCTACAATGGGGCGGCCAACTGCAAAAGCCACCAAATTTAAACAACAAACCAGAAATGGGAAGAGTGGGATAAAACACTTTCAGCAGAGATCTGAAAAAATATACAGATAGTTTGAAAAGAGCTCTGTTAGACACAGGTTCCAGCAATGATATTATGCAGGCTGGTAACTAACTGGATCTATTATTATTACATATATAGATATATAGATTTTATATATATATATATATATATATATATATATATATATAGAGAGAGAGAGAGATAGCTACAGATATACATATGTGTTTGTGTCTGTAGCATATGGCATTGTCACTGACCCTAAGTTGAGGCTGAAAGGTGTCTGCAGTGGGCTAAGCTGTTCACTTAACAGATAAATAAAATTTAAAAGTGGACAGTTATGTACTGTGAAATAAACTCTATTTAGATAATAATCAGTTCACTAAAGCAAAATGTACTGAGATGTAGCAATGATTTCCATTCACTTCCTGTATTTGCTATACCACTGGAACTGATTAATTAAGTCTGGGGAATGCAGGAGACATAGACTAATGCCCCCATGCACACATGCATACACATATACCATGTGGTAACAAGTGTGTTACTTTCAATAAAATTCAGCAAATTTCCTTCCATTGAGTCATAACTCATCCATTGCTACTTACCAAACATCTTGACATCTGGACTAAAAGTTACAGCTAAAACACAAATTACAATATTTTTGCTGATTTTGCAATAAAAATGATAATATAAAGGGATACTTGCTCAATAAAGTAGATCTCTCCAGCTTCTGTGTAGGCCATTTCCCAGTTTTCAGGAAGGGATTCCATATCTTTGGTCTTCTCCTTTGGATGCAAGGGTTCAGAAATAGAAAGCATGTCACTTTGGAACTCGGGTGGCATCTTCATTTTCTCATCAGGGTCAGATTTATATGTAGCCTCTGACATTGTCCCTGCCACAAAAAAGGATTATTTAGTATGACTGGAGTTCCTCCAATATTAGGAAGATGGTCATTTCCTTCTTACTTTTCACTAATCTTAATTGTTTTAGTGTGTTTAATGAAAGAGAACAGAAACATAGAGTCTGTAAGAAGACAAGGACTATGCGGCACACTTAGTGTGCTTGTGTCCTTCGTTGAATATGCAGTTGTCCTATTAAAGCATCTTTCAGATACAGGTTACACTTACACTTTCGCATTGTGAGTTTCTGACATCTTATGTAGTTTTCCCTCACATTACTTCCTCTAACGGACTGCAGCATGACACAGTTCAATTTCAGTGAAATCATGCTTGCTGTCATAATACCAGAGTTATACCCTCCTTGACTTTCTGTCACTCCTCTTGCTGTTGTACAAGGTTTTTGCTGAAATAATATTTACAGTTTGTACCCTGTTTACTACCCAGAGATACATAAATGTCTCATAACTGCAATTCTCTCTCTGTCTAGCTTGTTATCCTTTTACTTTTTCAAGTAAATGTATGTAGATGCATACAGATTTACCCCAGACCAGGGGACATGTAATGAAGCCCACACAGCATCTTTAACAATACTTTCCAAGCTTAATTTTGTGAAATGCCTTTCCAGACATGTAGAACCGAGTACCAGAAGTGCTCTCTAAAAGGCTAATGCTATCTCCCCAGCTGTAGTTTGTTAAGGTTTTAATACTCTAGCATCATGTCTGCCTTTCTCCACACACTAACTGCTTTCATGTCATCTGATCTGTCAAGATCACTATCTCTCCCCATCTCGGTTCTGGATCAAAAGGCTGGTAACAGATTCTGGGGCAGTTTGCCTAACAGGCTAACCTTGTGGCATTATGTAGAAAATGGGATGATAAATGAATCATAGGGCATTAAAGCTGATAAGCATTACTTATCTCATTTTAATTCATAAAGTAACACTGAGAGTCCCTGTGTGGTAAAGTGGCCCACAGGTTGGCTGGTTAATAAATTGTCCCAAGATAATTTAATTAGAGCAAACATTCTTTCTGTGCTGTTTACTTCCCTTATATTCAGTCTTGTGATCCATTTGGTGAAGTTAGTTGAGCAGATTCCTTCCTTTGGTTTGGAGGGAGTGCAGCCCAAGGAGTGACTGTTTCGCATCCCACACCAGAGCTTTTTTGGTATCTACTGCTACCATGACATGACTGATAGTTTTCCCATGGTTGCACCAACTGTTCATAGCTATCAGTCCTGCAATTCCAGTAGACATCTCAGTGACTAGAGAGGTAAATTATGCTTTCTAATTCTTAGTACAATAAGTTAGTCACTACAGAGACAAAACAGAAAAAATATATATCATCAGACATGTACAGCTACACATCTTACCAAATTATAAAGTGTCTTACCTTTCCTCGGTTCTTCATGTACCACAGTACCTCAGGCTAAACATCTACAAGTAATTACAAGATAACAAAACCTTTCCATTTCTGCAGGATGGTGCTTTGAGTTATTCAGTGTGCTCCCACTTATCCTGAACTATTTCAATTATCAAGAAATCTCCTTGAACCTAGTTCTTCAGGATACATGAGGTAATTCAGTGATCTCCCTATCATACAATATACATTATACAAAGCTCCTGAGATCTAGAATCTGTATAGCCTCAACATTTTCTTCCTGTGGTGATAGCCATCCAAATCCTGGACCTGTTACCTCTTCAAGGTTCCCTACCTCCCAACTCCCCATCCACTCCAATAATACACTTCTCCTACCTAGGTATCCAGCTGATCTACTTTTACTTAATATTAACATCAGGAGCATCCCCAATAAAATTCATGAACTACACGCCAGTACCTCACTATACACACCATACATAGTGGTAATAACTGAGACATGGCTGAAACCCCACACCATAGACAACAAAATAATTCCTCCAGGGTACAATATCCTAAGGAAGGATAGATGGCAAAAAAGGTGTTGGCATTGCAGTACTATTTAAAAATCACCCTGAAGTGCAGAAACTGAACTTAGAATATCCCAACTCAGACAACGGAGAACTAATTTTTATCCAACTTAAACTTAACTCCAAAAAACTAATCAACATTTTAGGCTGCTACTTCCCACCTGGTAATAATATTTCCACTCTTGAAAACCTACTGCACTGGACACATACTACTCTCCAAAATTAAACCATTATACTGGGAGATTTTAACAGAGATTGGCTTGCCTGCAACTCCTATGCCCCCACTAATCATATTAACCTTCATGGTTTTACTCAAACCATCCAGACTCCTACTAGAACCGATAAAACTGCCAACAGGGACTCTATCCTTGATTGGATACTCACTAATAGGCCAGTCCTCCCATCTCAGGTGGGTTGCCTCCCTGATAGTCTAAGTGACCATCTGCCAACCTTTCTGCTGAGGCAGCATTCTCATCAGACCAAAGGCACAGTCTACAAACTAATAAGAAATATAAAGAACTTCAAACCCAACATTTTCATTTCTGACCTAAAAAGTTGTAATTGGATACCATTAAAACAACTTGATCTTGACGAAGCTGTAAAACACTTCAATAGTACCTTTCTAAATATCTTAAATCTACATGCCCCTCCCAGAACCATTAGAATTAAATACAACCCCTCCCCATGGCTAACTAAGAATATCAGATCCTTACTGAAACACAGAGACAAAGCTTGGGGCCACTGGCATAAAATAAAGTCCCAAGATACTAAGCAAACTTACCAAGAGCTCTGCAACAAATGTAAGAAACTAGTGAAACTAGACAAAATCAGCTACTACTACAATCTGCAAATAAAACATCAAAACAATCCACAAAAGTTCTGGGCTACCATTAACAAAATACTTCTCCCTGGAAGAAGTAGTACTTCCTCCCCTACCCTTACAAACAGAACCAAAAACACAGCTACACAATTCAACAAATTCTTTACTGAAACCATCCTAGCCCTAGCCAGCCAGCAAAATAAACATAACTCTTCCCTTATAGAACCCTGTCAAGCACACACCAACCACAACATATTCCACTTCCAACCTGTCCCTACTGATATGATCAGAAAAATTCCTTAAGAAACTTAAGCCCACAACACTAGCATCAGACAAATTACTAGCTGAATTTTTAAAAACAGCTGCCAATTCCATTGCATAGCCACTTGCCATCCTAATTAATAGATCTTTGTCTGAAGCCCTTGTCCCTGAAACCTGGAAATTATCCCATATTACCGCTCTACATAAAGGAGGTAATTCTAATGAACTAACTAACTACCAACCAATAGCTATTCTATTCCCCTATAGCCAAAATTATGGAAAAATGCATTCACATCCAAATTATGGACTACTTGCATACTCATAAACTTCTCTCAAACACTCAACACAGCTTCCATCCCTTTCACAGTACCACCACAGCTCTAATGTCTTTTACCAATGCTGTAAACTTCCACAGAAACAACGGCAAGTATGTATCAGCTACCTTCCTGGATCTTTCTAAGGCCTTTGATATGGTTAGTCATAGTTTACTTACCATGGTCCGTACTGACCTAGGACTCAGTCAATCCTCCATATCCTGGTTCCAATGCTATTTAATTGGTCATCAGCAAGCAGTCCTTTGGGAGCACGAACTTTCACCTCAACTTCCAGTCACCCTTGGAGTACTCAAAGGCTCAATACTCGGCCCATTACTTTTCTCTCTCTATACTAACAACCTTCATACATCTACTCCTTATGCATCTGTCATACAATATGCAGACGACTCCACATTAATATGTGCAGCTTCCTCATTACATGAACTCCACACCCTAACACAAGAATCCTTCCTCTCTATTGAAACCTGGCTTACCAAGCTTCAACTTATTCTTAACCCTTCTAAAACTAAACTTCATCTCTTTAAACCTACTCGATCCCCCCCTATAGACCCTATCATTAACATCACATCTAACAATAATATTGTCACCCCCCCCCCCCACTGCACACACAAAACTCCTTGGAGTTGAGATTGATAACAAATTAAGATTCAACTTACATATCACCCAGACCATTAAGAAAGTAAATAAAAAGCTGGGCACCCTTTATAGAAATAAACAGTATTTCACCAATCACACAATATTTACCATAACCCGCACTCATCTGATCTCCACACTTCTCTACACTTTCCCAATTCTTACTAACCTTAGGAAGACAGAACTAGCTAAATTAGACTCCTGCTATAATAAAATAGCTAAGTTGGCCTCTGATGCCCCATTCAGATCACACCACTGAACATCTCTAAAGCAGCTCAACTGGCTACAGTTCCCCCACCTCTTACTATACAATCAACTTACCTTTGCTCATAAAATCTTTAACCAACCAGAAAAAGTCCCCTCGCTGCAAAACCTACTTCATTCCTACTCTTGTAATAGATCACTGCGCTCCAGTAATAAATTCCTTCCTGAAGTAACTAAAGTCAGTAACACAGCAGAGGAATCACTCTTCTCTAACAGCATTTCTAAAACATGGAACTCACTTCCAATCAACATATCTTCCATCTTCTCACTAACTCATTTTAAAAAAGCACTAAGAACTCACTTCCATACTACATGGCTATGTTCATGTACTTTCCCAGGCTAATTCTATCTTTTCATACTGCAATCTCGACTCACCACTTTCAGCATTCACTACCTATAAATTGCTGTATCTACTACTGTACCTTTGACCTCTACATTTTTAATTACATTATACTGCTTAACAATGTTTTTGCAGACTTATCTGTATGCATATATATTTTGAGTGGGTCTATATTATAAAGCCGAAAGCTCTAAAGAGCATATACAAATCGACATATAAAGAGCGATGTACAAAAATAGCAAAAGACGTATTTAGCAAAAATCAGAACATTGAACATATTTGTTTGGCCAGCAGCCCAATCCTGGGGATAAGGAAATATATCCTTTTCCCCATTGTAGTGCAGTCTCGGAGTTGGTATATTTAAGTAGGGGGTGTGGGTATTATTTTATTTTTATTTAGTTAATTTACATATACCTGCATGGCGCTGTTGTTTAAAGAAACATGTTCGGTGTTTTGATTTTCGCTAAATACGTGTTTCACTATTTTTGTACATCGCTCTTTATGTGTCGATGTACTTGTATTCGCTCTTTAGAGCTTTTGGCTTTATAATATAGATCCATTTTGAGTGTATTTGTCTCTTCAAATGATGTATTATCAATGTATATTTTCAAAAGCAATTTGTATACAGTGATACACTATTGTGTCAATTTATGTCAATCATTGTGCTTAGCTTATGTCAATTGTTATGTTATTTGTGGAGCTTTTCTCCCCGGACCTCCACTGAAAAAGGACCTGTGTCCAGTGGACTTTCTCAGTTATTAAATGTAAAACAAAATAAAATAAATAAATAAAAATAATGAGTCAGGCACTACCTTTTCCAGCTTCTTTTGTTTTCTTACTGGCTGTTTAACAATAAAGGGGTGTATTTTGCTGCTCAACACATACAAGACAGTTACATGGCACTAATGTAGTTACGTGGCACCACAAATATGCAAACTTTCTCATATTCCATCTTTCAGCCAACAAAAATTAAAATCAAATGTAATTAAAAAGGAACCACACACATATAGTTGTGTGCCTGGGAAAAAGTTTACTAGCTAAAAGAGAAACAGATATTTGATTACATTGCCAACAGCAAATGATAGGAGACTGTTCTGTTGGGGGTAAAAAAGCTGATGTTGTCAGCACTTAGAACATGAGTGAAGGTATTGCTATATCTGCGGGCCTGCGTCCATCTCAGATATTAATGTTTCAGGGAGAAGACAGGGAAAAGCATGTATCAGAAGCAAAGAAAAGAACACAATCTGTAGAAATATATTCATAACTCTAATATAACCTGACTCCTGGGTCCCTTTAATGTCTCTCTCTGAGCATGTCAAAGATACACCACAGAACAACACTGCATCTGCTTCTCAACTGATTATCTGCCTTGTCTGGTGTTTATCTAAAGAGTGATGTTCAAATAAACAATTGTTTACATATTCTGCACATACTTTAAATATTTTCAAAAAATACATTTATTTTTCTTTAGAATAGCCTTGCAATGTGTATTAAAAAGATTTACTTGCCAGGGCTATGTTATACCAACAACTAAGATGATTACAATCGTATCACCCCCAACTCCCCATAAATATGGGCTATCAGAACTGCTATTTGTTTTTTTTCTTTTTTTGTGGCCGGGATTCAGTGATGTACAAAATGAAGCAAAGCTTTTGTTTTCAAGTAAAAGCTCCAGTAACAGAAATAAAAGGGGAAAAAATAAACATGGAATGTTTACCTCTAATGCAATAATTGTAACTAACACAGAATGGGGCAAGTATATATTGCACAAATACATTAAGTAAAAGACATAAAGAACAGCTGAGTGTTGCCAGTAACATGATAGATAGTGAATATATGCACTGAATCATAATCCCAGGAAAGACTATATTCAATTTTCAGAAACCAAATTTTAAATTACTTTTGAAAACTAGATTAACTTTTTTCTAAGTGCATCTGGAGCAAAGATCATAATGTAGTCTGTGCCAGCTAAATGTATCCTGCTAGATCCCAATATCTCCAAAAACATGTAAGCTTCAATTTGATAACAAAGCACATTGATGCATCTTTCATGGTCTACTGTTTTCTCCATTGCATGGTTTCTCCAGTCCTATTAGTTTCAGTCCAGAATGGCTGACACTTTACATTTTCACTTACCTGTAAGGTCAGAGCTAGAGCATGTTGTTTCTGTTTGCTCCCCGGGACTATCAGTGGCTCCTCCTTTCTGAAGATAAGTAATTGATTTAATATGCTCATGCTGCTGCTGTGTGGCCCTGGATTTGTTCTCCTGCTCACTGAAATGATGGTTGCCCTCAGAGACACAGCTGGGATGTGGTGTTCCATAGTGGTTGCCTAGAAATATGACAAAACATGGACAGGGATAAAGAAATCTACATGCCATTACTACAGTTTTCTCAGCTCTGGCAAGTCCCCACACCATTGTTCATCCTGTAACGCACTCAGAATCAGCAACCTCACATGTGACCCAGCACAAAAGATACGGTTTCTATTCTGATGCAAAGCAAACATTTGTGCTTGTAGCCTTAACAAGATCTACTTTCAGCTGTCAGCATCCTCACTGCATCCTCAACCAAATTACTGACTGCTGCCTTTTGAGAAGCTTTATTTCTTTCTATGTGCATCTCCCTCAGCAGAGCTGGGCTGTCAGAATATGGCAGTGTTTTGTGGCCAAAGGGGACATCTATGAACTCCTGCCTGGTGGGCAGCACAACTGCTTTCAGGATGGTCCTTCTGACACTTGCTGTTAAGCTAGAATAGACACTGAATATACAAAGAACTGTAAAAGTCAGTAAGAAAAAAGAAAATACATTTTCTCTATTTTGAATAAAGTGCTTACACAATATACCATAATTTAAACATTAGATAATAATGTCTGTTTTTTATTCATTATTGCAGCTCCCAACCACATCATTACCTAAGCCTTGCTTTATTGAACTATCCCTGACTAAGAACTAGTATCGATTCCATGACCTTAAGGACATAGAGGTAAGAGTGACACTATTTTTAATGTTCAGAAGTCTATGACAAAAACAATATAAGTGGCTCAGTTGATGGATCTGTAAGTGTTATATTCTGGGGAACTTCCACAGACCAAAGTCTATTAAAATTGTGGTTTTATACAAATGCCCCCCCCCCCCCAAAAAAAAAAGTGCATGTCTAGGATAAAAACAGTATTGGTATTTTTGTTGTAGCATTGTAGCATGTAAAGGAGGTTATAAGTTGAGTAAATCCATATAGGTTAATACTACCAGAGGGATAGTCAGCTACAAGGTTTTGCCAATCTATGTTAATGTCTCAAATGAGATCCTACACAGGGTAATGAACCAGCCATATCAATATCCCATTACTTGATTCTACCTCCCCACGTACATTAAAATATTGTTCAAACCTGTCAGCATGCTACTTAATTGTTTACTCTGACAACAGAGATATGGATATAATTAAAACTTTTATTTAAAATTTTTGCAACAAAAACACTGATAGCCTTTTGCTAAATAAAACATTCTCACATTGAAAACAGACTTACCATGAGAAAGAGTAAACTTCTTTTCACTTGAAGCTCATATTTATTGAAAATACATCGGGCCAGACATGCAAGGCATATGCAGGAATTTGTAGTCAAACAGCATACAGTAAAACATTAAACAGCAGCCATGTGAAAGGTGTGAAAATTCAAAAGACAAATTGTAATGAATTTGCTAACAGCCTGGGATAGCCCACTGGGCCCAAGGGTCCACTTTCAGGGACAGCCCAGGAGAACTGTTTGGTGAAGTGACTTAGAGTCACATAGTAGACAGCTGTGGGAATCAAATCCTCCACTTCAGGAAATAGTTCCATTAACAGCTCATAGCTCTGTTCATCTGCACTAAGTACCTGACAAACTACTGCAGTTCAACAAAGTACTTTCACACCAACTTGCCTGCAAAAAAATCAAATTAGTATTCATAGATATAGTATTACTATTAAACTCATACACTTCAGGCTGTCAAGTTTATTCAAAGCCAAATAATAAACACCCAATAAATATAAGGAAACCAAGAATCATAAACAGACATGGCTCATATGATGATGCTCCTGTTTACTACAATCAATGTCTTCCTTTACACCATAACTACTCTAGGATGCGCACGCGCACACACACACACACACACACACACACACACACACACACACACACACACACACACACACACACACACACACACTGCCATCAATTATAGCTTCTTGTATGACTCTACACTTCAGATATCTGCTTCAGATCAAATGAATTGATGAATAAATTCATAAATGTCTTTCAGCTTTTCCTGGTTAGGGGTCGCCACAGCGGAACTCCGGTCTGCTAATGATTGTCAGTGGATTTTTATGGTGCCAAGTTGCCAGACCGATGCCCAACCTTCAAGGAAAGCACGCCCATTCATGCATGCATCTACCTGCATGTCTTTAAACATCACTCGACCATGGGGAGGACATGCAGATTCCACACATGGCTCAGAATTGTATCTTAGCTGGCTGTTATCAGAACAATTCACAGCAAATCCATTGCAACGTTCCTCTGCCTTATCAGCTTATTAGCCCAAGAGATGAAGACCCAAAAACAGGAAGAGATTTTAAATATTTCTCTTTTTATACTTAGAAATCTAGTAGACTAACAAGCTTTGGATTGGAAAGCATTTTCTCTGGATTCAAAGTCTGAAATTCACATGCATGGCATTATTCAGTGAATGCAATATTACAACAATTTGCCAGAAAGTCACAAATTTTATAAGGAGCAAACCAACATATCTCTCAACTTCTTTGTTCAAAAATTCTGGACAAAACCAAAAATAAGGGCAGAACAAAGGTCAAACAGGGATACGTATTAAATACTATTTTATTTTACCTATTTGTTAACCAGGTAATCCCATTGGGTAAATTGTCACTTTTCATGGGTGACTCAGGTGCATGTCTGATAAGTGACTTGCTCAAAGTTGCACGGTATGCAAATTGTGGTAGAAGGATTCAGACCCTGTATTTCTGACTACAGGAATGAGTTCATTAACATCTCAGAGCCTTAAATACCAGGCAACTTTAATTTACTAAAAGAAATAAACAGAACAGTTCTTGCATTGACATGCATTGTCTAAACAATAAGAGCTATGAAACTCTAATAGCTTTAATTATTAACTGACTGTAGCCCATGGTGATTTACCAGAAAAAGGAGTAAACAGATCAGGGCATAAATATAAGTCCAAATCAGATATGTTCTGCAAAATCAGAAGCAGATAGAAAGCAGACTACCTTAATTGACTTAAAAAGTTAAAACCGTTATAGTATCAACATGCATTATTAATACCAACAACTATGAAACTATAATGATTGACATGACTGACTAGAATCCTCAGTGTCTTTTTCCAGAAAATTAATAAGTTAATAAAGGTCTAGCATTTAGTGCAATGCATTACGGCTCTAAGCTCTTAATGAGTTGCTTCCTGTTGTCAGGGGTACAGGGCTTTCTACCTCGCTTTGCCTACTGTGTGGTTCTGAACAAGTCACTTACCCAGACAGTGCTCTTGTTGCCCCACTTTTGGGTTTATTTACTTAAGATGCTCGTTTTTGATAAGAACCTTGAAGCTGTAATGCAATGATTGGACTGTACTAGTCCAGATCTTGACCTGAAAATGATATAGCAGGAAGGTTTGTGGAGGTCTGGGACACACACACACACACACACACACACACACACACACACACACACACACACACACACACACACACACACACGCACGCACACACACACACACACACACACACACACACACACACACACACACACACACACACACACACACACACACACACTACCATCAATTATAGCTTCTTGTATGACTCTACACTTCAGATATCTGCTTAAGATCAAATGAATTGATGAATAAATTCATAAATGTCTTTCAACTTTTCCTGGTTAGGGATCGCCACAGCGGAACTCCGGTCTGCTAATGATTGTCAGTGGATTTTTACAGTGGCGAGTTACCAGCTCGGCGCCCAACCTTCTAGGAAGGCACGCCCATTCATGCACGCACCTACCTGCATGTCTTTAAACATCACTCAACCATGGGGAGGACATGCAGACTCCACACATGGCCCAGTATTGTATCTTAGCTGGCTGTTATAGGTTCATAGGTTCATACTAGGCTATCTGCCCTGGGGCAATTATAAGCCTAGCCCGATTCTGTATGGCTTACGCCACCCATTGATTTGAGTATACTGTGCCCTTTTTAAGGTTTAGTTTACTGTGCCTCTGTCTAATAGTGACATGGGAGTAATCCCTGGGACAAACCTACAATCCCCCATCCACTTATCGAGATTCCTCTTGAAGAGATTCAGTGAGGTGCTCTGCCTCACATAAACTGGAATTCTATTCCAGCGCGAAGGGAGCCTCTGAGTTATGAACCTGTCCCTCCAGCAAGTTCTATTTATTTCTGTGCTGAGGTTCAAGTCCCTCGAGCATGTGGCTCTAAGGGATTTAGATTTACTGAGGTGGAGCATGTCCATTAATTCTGGATTTGACATAGCTTTGCATGTCAGGCATAGATCACCTCAAAGTAGGCGGTATGCAACTGAGTAGAGCTGGAGTTTTTTTAACCGAGCAGCATATGGCATCTGTTTGAGACCCTTGATCCTCTTGGTGAGATACTTTTGGGGTCTTTCTAATTGCTGCAGGTGTCGGGTAAGGTACATCCCAAAAGGGGCATTGTATTCTATGATGGGCCTGATGAGGGATGAATAAAGGGGCCGATTACCTCTCTTGATCTAGATGTGAAGCCCTTCGTGATGAGGTGGGCTATGTAGAAGTTCTTTCTAACCACTTTGGCAATGTGGTTTTCAAAGGAGAGATTGCTATCAACTTGGGTCCCCAGGTCCCTAATAACTTTCTCTGTACTTAATGGGTTTCCGCCTATGTGGTAATTTGTGGGCACATTGTTTTTGCCAAAGGGTATGACTATACATGTTTTGGCATTTAGCTTTAAACCATGGCGCTGGCACCAATTATTTGTCTCTGTGAGACCTTTTTGAAGGATGTTTGCGTCAGCTGGAGAGTTGATTATGGCGCCCAGTTTACAGTCGTCTGCGAACTTGGTGAGCCATAGTCCTCCCACGTTTGCCTGTACCTCGGAAAAGTATATACCGAACAAGAGTGGTCCCAGGACAGAACCGTGTGGGACGCCACTTGTGACCGGTTTCGAGTCTGACATGGCTCCAGCAACTCTCACTCTGTGGGTTCTGTCTTTGAGCCAGTTTGCGACCCATCTTGTGACACAGGGGTTTATATTTAAGCTGGATAGCTTATCTATGATGCCAGTGGGGTATTGTGTCAAATGCCTTTGCAAGGTCCAGATAGGCTGTGTGGACTACCTTCCCTTCATCTATGGCTTTGGTGACTGTTTCAAAGAAGTCAACCAGGTTCAAAAGGCAGGATCTGCCCTTGACAAAGCCGAACAGGGTAGGATCTAGTGTCTGTAGGTCCCCAATGTCTTTGTTTATGAGCTCCATGATGATCCTCTCCATAGCCTTGCAGACTAAGATAGTCAGGCTTATGGGGCGATAGTTTCCAGGGTCCGTAGAGGCTCCACCTTTGTGGAGTGGGACCACTGTTGCTGTACGCCATTCTGTGGGCACATATCCTGTAGTGAGGCTGAGATTGTATAGCTATTTTATTTGAGGGATTAGTTCCTCTTGGAGTTCATGTAGAACGCAACCTGGGACGCCATCTGGTCCCATGGAAGCAGTGTTTTTTGCTTTGGAGAGGGCAGCCTTCACCTGAGCATCTGAGATGTTTGGGAGGCAGCCCTCTGCCGGGATAGATACTTGCTCTTTTGGGGGAGGGGAGAAGTTTGCACTGAACCTGTCTGCCAGGATATTGGCGATGTCTGTGGGTTCAGTGTATTTTTTGTCGTTTAGAATCAACTCAGAACAAGTCTGGGAGTTGCATCCCAGGTTTCTAACATAACTGAAAAAAGCCTTATGATTGTCTTTGGTGTCCTGTGCAATTTTTCTCTCGAAGCTGGCCTTGGAGGATTTTATGAGGGATCATAATTTTTTGCTAGTACTGATCAGAGATGCCTTCCCTATTAGGGATTTTGCTCTATCATGTAGTAGCTTCCTCCTTCTGTTGTACAGTTTATTTATGGTAGGGATCCGCCAGACTGGACGCCTGCCTTTGGATAATTGGGTCTTGGTTTTGTTTGGGATAGCATGATCCTTGCATTCCTGGAGATGTCCATAGAATGCATTTATATAGGATTCTGCAGTTTGGGCCGTAGTTTCCACTGGCCCTGGGGCCTTGAAGGATTCCACTTCAGTTTTGAGAAGTGAGAAGTTCGCTTTTGAGAAGTTTTTCACTGTGGTTTTCTGGGCTGGGGGTGGGGTCGGGATGTGGACATCCAGTGAAATTAATTTATGGTCTGATCTTACCAATGAGGGATATACTTCTGGTGTGGAGCATAGAGTCCCCATGTTGGTAATGATCAGGTCTAGTATGTTGTCCCCTCTTGTGGGAGTGGTGACTAGTTGTTCCATAGCATTTGAGTTTATCATTTCCAGGAATCTTTGGGCTAAGGTGCTGGGGCTTGAGTAGTGCTTCCAGTTAATGTTTGGGTAGTTGAAGTCGCCCAATATAATGGTGTTCAAGACATCTTCATGTTCTCCAATGTTTTCAGGAAAGCCGAGTGGGATTCCTGACTTTGAGAGGGTGGTCTGTAGGAAGCTATAAACTGAAAAGCAGTCTTGCCCACTGTTAGTTGCACATGGATGGTCTCCGATACCGTTGCAATGCCACTAACCTGGAGGTGTGGATATCCTTAATAAATATGGAAACTCCTCCTTTTGTGGTTCGGTCCGGGTTTTGGGGCCGAAAAGCATGATATGAGGTATAGCCTGGTAGTGCTGGAGTGCTCTCTGGAGCCTTGAACCAGGTTTCTGTCACTGCAGAGATATCGATGTTCTCCATACTGAGGAGAGCTTTGAGTGCGTGCATCTTGAGGTTAAGACTTCTGGTGTTTAGCAGCATTACCCTTAGTTTCTTGTTCCTTGTGCTGTCTATGGGGGTGGGTTTGACTTTTGAGCCTTGCCTAAAAAAGGCACTATGGGGGTGGCAAGAGCCTTTGCCAATATCCGAAAGCCCAGTGGTGACAGGTGCAAGCCATTATCAGAACAATTCACAGCAAATCCATTGCAACGTTTCTCTGCCTTATCAGCTTCTTAGCCCAAGAGATGAAGACCAAAAATCAGGGAGAGATTTTAAATATTTCTCTTTTTATACTTAGAAATCTAGTAAACTAACAAGCTTTGGATTGGAAAGCATTTTCTCGGGATTCAAAGTCTGAAATTCACATGCTTGGCATTATTTAGTGAATGCAATATTACAACAATTTGCCAGAAAGTCACAAATTTTATAAGGAGCAAACCAACATATCCCTCAACTTTGTTCAAAAATTCTGGACAAAACCAAAAATAAGGGCAGGACAAAGGTCAAACAGGGATACGTTTTAAATACTGTTTTATTTTACCTATTTGTTAACCAGGTAATCCCACTGGGTAAAGTGTCACTTTTCATGGGTGACCCAGGTGCATGTCTAATAACTGACTTGCTCAAAGTTGCACGGTATGCAAATTGTGGTAGAAGGATTCAGACCCTGTATTTCTGACTACAGGAATGAGTTCATTAACATCTCAGAGCCTTAAGTACCAGGCAACTTTAATTTACTAAAAGAAATAAACAGAACAGTTGTTGCATTGATATGCATTGTCTAAACAATAAGAGCTATGAAACTCTAATAGCTTTAATTTTAACTGACTGTAGCCCATGGTGATTTACCAGAAAAAGGAGTAAACAGATCAGGGCATAAATATAAGTCCAAATCAGATATGTTCTGCAAAATCAGAAGCAGATAGAAAGCAGACTACCTTAATTGACTTAAAAAGTTAAAACCGTTATAGTATCAACATGCATTATTAATAACAACAACTATGAAACTATGATGATTGACATGACTGACTAGAATCCTCAGTATCTTTTTCCAGAAAATTAATAAGTTAATAAAGGTCTAGCATTTAGTACAAAGCATTAAGGCTCTAAGCTCTTAATGAGTTGCTTCCTGTTGTCAGGGGTACAGGGCTTTCTACCTTGCTTTGCCTACTGTGTGATTCTGAACAAGTCACTTACCCAGACAGTGCTCTTGTTGCCCCACTTTTGGGTTTATTTACTTAAGATGCTCATTTTTGATAAGAACCTTGAAGCTGTAATGCAATGATTGGACTGTACTAGTCCAGATCTTGACCTGAAAATGATATAGCAGGAAGGTTTGTGGAGGTCTGGGACACACACACACACACACACACACACACACACACACACACACACACACACACACACACACACACACACACACACACACACACACACACACACACACTGAACATAGTGAGGACTCCATGAACTAACTCACACAATCTGGTGAAAGTGCAAAGCTGTACTGTAAGTCCCTAGTCAGGAGACACACAGTACGTGGCTTATTTACAAAATGCCAAAGTAAAAAAGCACATATCACATAAGTGAAGCGTGCAATGTACGGTTTTAATTGTTTATCACATAAAACAACCTGGAGCACTATAGCAGCTATGGATAGCCAGCCAGCCAAGGGGTCCCCCTAGAGTCATGAATTCTGGGTGGATGCACGAATTGGCCCTATTATAATCTGCGACTGCCTACATGACCTGTTTAGTATGTCCGTCCTTTCATTCCTGGAAATCTATGATGGCACCCACTTTGTTTTACTACTTGTTATACAAGATAGCTGCAGATACTTACTTCCCTCTCTATGAAGCATGTTCTCATGTCTTGTCTATACCAGCAGTGTCCAGCTTATTGCATCTCTTGCCCTTGGGCATACCTCTTCCCAGCTGTCTCTCGTATCCTCCTGCGAGATATTTAAAGACCTCTGTTATACTTCCTCTCTCTGCTTCACATGTTTTCTACCCACTCAGCTGCCATCTTGCATTAGGTGTGTCATTCCTCTTAACAAGATAATACTCTCCGTCACCACTGTTTGATAGCTGTAATACCACACTATTCATTTTGTGCCAATTTACAGGTGACCTATTTTATACTTTCCTGTATGGAAACTTAGCTGCCTTGCCACCAATCAGCTCCAGTGTACTCTTTTTTTTTTTTTTTTGTTTTTTTGCATGGGGGGAGATAAATATTAAAAAGCCATTCATGCGCTCATAACCATTACCCCCAACTTCTTTGTTCAAAAATCAGGGACAAAGCCGAAATCAGTGACAATTTTAAAATATTATTTTAATTCACTTAGTTAACAGAACAACAGATGTTGAATCAATGTACACTTTCTAAAGAATAAGAAGCAGGAAGCTCTAGTAGCTGTCATTATTTACTGACTATAATCCTCAGTTACTTACCAGAAAATCAAAAATGTTATGAGGAACAGGGCAAAAATATGAGACAAAATCAAGGATGTTCTATAAAATTAGAAATAGTTTTGAACTGTAAGTCTCACAAACACACACACACACACACACACACACACACACACACACACACACACACACACACACACACACACACACACTAATCTAGTCTATAAATGCATTAGAAAGAGACAGCCTAGCAATGATCACCAGGGAGGTTGTTAAGCTACCCTCCTTGTCTTTATAAACATCTTCCATTTACTATCCTTCCTCTGGCTTAGTTCTTGTTAGGTTTCTCACATATTTCCCTTCATCTTGATTGCTAAAAGCATGTGATGCGGTATCCAAAGCCAAAGTGAGTCCTTAATAGGCTATATAATGTTTCCTCTCTGATCGAACTCCTTGGTATCAGACTTTATATAATATAACAACATCCTATAAAATGATAACACCTTGGGAAATATAAGTAATCACAAATTTAAAGTTTTCACCACTTGGGTCAACATTTGCTCACCTGCCTTTTTGTTAAAAATTGATTACTTATCCTCATTTTATTTTTCTGGGACTCCTAGTATTTCTAATGTGCTGTTTAACAGGGGCACCAGAAGTGTCTCTATAGCTGATCTGACACTGTAAAGTCAGACTGACTACTCCTGCATATACTGTATACGAATTCAGGTGTGTCAGCTGAAAGGAATAGATACTCTTTTCATAATACTGTGCAATCTTTCTCCTTAGAACTCCACTGAAAATGAAACGCAAACCACTCAGATAATCTGGCAAACAAAACATAAAATAAACAAAATGTACACTCGTATAGCCTACACTTTTCAGATGTGATGACACCTTGTCCCTTTTCATTCACTTAAATCAAATGCTGAAACCGTTTTCATGAAAATGGATTAAGTGAACATTTCTGAAGAAGGTATATGCCACTGACATGTACTTGCTATGTATATTCTTTAAGGAGTATGCAACACTACATCACTAACGTATCAATATGCATTTTTTGAATTGTACTTTATTTAAAGCTCTATTGCATTATCCAGCTTATACATGTGAAGCAGCTGTTAACATGTGTCTCTATGGAAACATCTATTAGAAGAAAAATTACAGTTTACCACAGCATATCTTAAAGCTGCGACTAATAAATTACAACAGAGACTTTTTTGTTTACATCCTCATACTTCCAGCAGTATTCTAAGCTGAATGAGCATTTATTTTTCATAACAAAGAACTGTAAATTCCTTAGTAACTGAAAAGGTTGAACAGTTCAGCTTGGTGCCAGAATAGCAGCATTCATTACCTGTCCAGCTTTATGTAATATAGCTATCAGCACAAATTAATTTCTGACATGGATTTAGATTTTTAGTGCTTGGGAAAAATGTTCTGTATTTATTCTGATGCTAAGCCTTGCATGAGTAAGCAAAGAGAGACAGCTGCAGCCTGTCACATTAAATTAAATTGAATCCATTGTTGGTGATATGATTTAGTCTTTGCAGTTCATAATAAGTTTGATTCACTACTCTCAGACATTAAAAATGCAGCATGTGCAACTATTGTTTCCTTGCAAAAGGGGAAACAACTACTTTTTTTGTCTCATGCTATAAGAAGAAGAACCCCCCTTGTCATAGATTAGTTGTGATGCATAACCTTAACTGATACAGTTTTTCTTCCTTCCTTCTTCAAAACGAAATGCCTGGTAACTATATAATTACATCAGTCGTTGTTTGATTTCAGATCAATGATGTGCACCTACTTTTCCATTTCTGAAGGCCTAAGATGAAACCCATAATGCAGTTACTATACTGGAATAGTTGGATATGCGTGCCCACAAAAACCTGCATGTGATGGGGGTGGGTTGCTCAAAAAGACCATAAATCAGATAGGTCATTTCACTTTGATGTTTTTGTTAAAGCAAATCAACAAAAGCTTGTGTAGCACTGTTGCGTAAGTAAAAAGTCACATGAAAACTAACGATTATTGGGATAAAGAATCTCATGAACTATCACTGGTTCTGTCCCTTTGAATTCCAAATGTACCTTAAGACATACTTATTTATGCATTCAATCATTTATTTATTTGGCATTTGTTTATCTGGAAAGTCCGACTGGGTCATGAGGTTCCCATTTTCATTGGAGGCCTTGGGAAGAAAAGCTCCAGATACATAAGGTTAACAGAATGAAAAATTAGACAAACATTCAAGCACAAATATGAAGACAACACATAGAATGAGAACTTAACAGACATAATAAAGTCAAAACATTCAAGCACAAAATTTCAAAAACTACACATTAGTTTGTCAGAATAAAAACTCAACAGACAGAATAAAGTCATAGCGTTCAAGCATAAATTATATGGAAAGCCTAACAGTGTATGTAGATCATTATGTGTAATGTTCCTATTGAGCCACTGTAGCTAGATAGCATGTGCATATAAGTACTGAGCACGTTCGAGAACAGTGCCATTTTGTACAGTCAGCCATAGTGAATGCATTCACAAATGGAGATGCACATGCGAGTGTGTTTGAAGTAATATGTAAATCAGACGACTTAAAAATATATGTTCCGCTTACAGTTCTTGACAATGTTTATGTACAATAAATATCTTGAACCCGTACACTGCTTCATTGTCTCTTTTGAATGCATGAGAAAAGCGACAAATGGGAAGATGCAGCATTAGTTACATAATAGATGATTATCATAATGATTATTAATATTCTAGAGGGCATGAAATATGGCAACAGATTATATTGGTGAAGGCGTAGGATAGTATGTGTAGAGAAGGGTAGGGTGCGATAGAGGGGATAGTAGGAATAGATGTGGAAAATGTATGAATGTAACCTCAGGGGAGTAGGTGTAGAGGAAGGAGGGTAGGGTACGTTAGTAGTGGGGACAGTGAGAGTAGAGGTAGAAAAAGTTATAAGAGTACCTCAGCCTGAGCTCATGCAGGAGCAGATCCAACCTTTGCTGAATATTCTTTTTGATAGTCTAAGGAAGGTATTTCCATACTTTTGCCACAGAGCAGGAGTAAAGGCTTAGGCTTAGGGATTTGTTAGGTTTATAAGTTGTGAGGAGATGTTTGTCTGCAGAGACGGCTTGCAACTGTCACCCTTGGGCTTTCAAATACTTGACAAGGCTCTTGCCACCCCCACAGTGCTTTTTTTAGGCAAGGCTCAAAAGACAAACCCACCATCGTAAATAGCACAAGTAACAAAAAACTGAGGGTAATGCTACTCAATGCCAGAAGTCTAAACCTCAAAATGCATGCACTCGAGGCACTCCTCAGTATGGAGAAAATCGATATATGTGCAGTAACAGAAATGTGGATTAAGGCTCCAGATAGCACCCTAGCACTACCAGGCTACAACTCATGCCATACATTTCGGCCACAAAACCCAGACCGAAATACAAAATGTGGAGGCGTATCCATATTAATCGAGGATACCCACACCTCCAGGTTAGTGGCACAGCGTGATGCTTCAGAGATCATCCACGTGCAACTAACAACGGGCAAAACTGCAATTCAAATTTTAGCTTGCTATGGATCACCCACCATGTCCCAGGACCCCCATTCCGCATTTCTGGAAACACTGGGAAACATAAAGGTCCTACCAAACATCCTGATATTGGTGATTTCAATTACCCAAACATTAACTGGGAGAACTACTCAAGTACTAACTCCCTTGCCCAACATTTCTTAGAATTTATAAACTCAAACACCCTGGATTAACTGGTCAATACCCCCACCAGAGGTGACAACATATTGGACCTGGTCATCACCACATGGGCAACTGGTATTCCACACCAGAAGTCAACCCCTCGCTGGTTAGATGTGACCATAAACTAATCACTCTGGATATCCACATTCCACTCCCACCCCCGGTCAAAGAAACCACCATGAAAAACATTTGAAAAGCAAACTTCATGTTACTTAAGACCGAGGTGGAAAGTTTCAAATCCCCCATGCTAAAGGATAACACTGCCCAAGGTAAAAAATCCTTTACTAATGCACTCTACAAGCACCTACAAGAATGCATGGATCGTGCTATCCAAAGCAAAACCAAGACTCACTCCTCCAAGAAAAGGAAACCAGTCTGGAGGACCCCTGCCATAAACAAGCTATACAATAGAAGGAGGAAACTAGTACAGAAAAGAGTAAAATCCCAAGAAGGGAAGACATTCCTGATCAGTATCAGCAAGAAACTATGATCCTTCATAAAATCATCCAAGGCTAGCTTTGAAAGAAAAAATGCCAAGGATTCCAAGGATAACCACAAGGCATTCTTTAGCTATGTCAAGAATATAAGTGACAATTCTCAGATCTGCTCGGAGTTAGTGCAGAATGGCACAAAATACACTGAAACGACCGATATCTCCAACATCCTGTCAGACAGGTTCAGTGCAAACTTCACCCCCCTCTCACCCCCAAAAGGGCCCATAACCATACCAGAAGAATGTGGTGCCCCTGAAATCACAGACACTCAGGTTACAACAGCCCTCTCCAAAGCCAAAAACACAGCATCAATGGGACCGAACGGTGTCCCAGGCTGCATCCTACATGAGCACAAAGATGAACTAACCCCTCACCTAAACACACTATTCAAACTCAGCCTCTCCACAGGCTACATGCCCATAGAGTGGCACACAGCAATGGTTATTCTGCTCCACAAAGGTGGAGACACAACAGACCCCGGGAACTATCACCATATAAGCCTGACTAGCTTGGTCTGCAAGGCTATGGAGTGCATCATCATGGATCTCATTAACAGAGACATTGGGAATCTCCAAACACTGGCCCTACCCAGTTCAGCTTTGTTAAGGGCAGATCATGCCTCCTAAACTTGGTGGACTTCCTTGAGACAGTTACCAAGGCTATAGATGAGGGAAAGGTGGTCCACACAGCCTACTAGACCTCACAAAGGCCTTCGCCACCATTCCCCATTCTGGTATTATAGACAAGCTCACCAGCCTGAACATAAACCCTTATGTCACAAGATGGGTTGCCAACTGGCTCACGGACAGAACCCACATGGTAAGAGTTGCGGGAACTAGGTCTGACTCTAAATTGCTTACAAGTGGCATACCCCAGGGCTCAGTCCTAGGACCCCTCCTGTTCGGCATATACTTCTCAGTGGTACAGGCAAGCACAGGAGGTCTACGGCTGACCAAGTTCGCAGACAACTGCAAACTAGGGGCTATAATTGACTCTCTGTCTGACACAGACATCCTCCAAAAGGGTCTCACTGAGACAGATACCTGGTGTCAAAACCATGGCCTCAAGCTAAATGTCAAAAAGTGCATAGTCATCCCCTTTGGAAAAAACAAAGTACCCACAAACTACCACATAGGTGGTAGCCCCCTAAATACGGAAGATGTAATAAGGGATCTGGGGACCCAAGTAGATAGTAATCTCTCCTTTGATAATCACATTGCCAAAGTGGTTAGAAAATCCTTCTATGTGGCCCACCTAATCACAAAAGGGTTTGCATCCAGATCAAAAGAGGTCATTGTGCCCCTCTACTCATCACTCATCAGACCCATCATAGAGTACAACGCCCCATTTGGGCTGTACCTTACAACACACCTGCAACAGCTGGAAAGACCACAGAAGTACCTCACCAAGAGGATCACTGGCCTCAAACAGATGCCCTATGCAGCTTGACTGAAGAAACTCCAGCTGTACTCGGTCGCATACTGCCTACTCAGAGGTGATCTATGCCTGACATACAAGGCCATGTCCAGCCCAGAACTGATGGACATGCTCCACCTAAAGAAAACCATATCCCCTCGAGCCACACGCTCTAAGGATCTAAACCTCACCGCAACAATAAATAGGATGTGCTGGACAGATAGATTCCTGTCCCAGAGACTTCCCATGCCCTGGAACAAGATTCCAATCTACATTAGGCAGAGCTCCTCACTAACACTCTTCAAGAGAAACCTTGACGAGTGGATGGGAAACAGAATGTTTACCCCGGGGATCACTTCAATGACTCTGCTGGACAGAGGCACAGGGAACTAATCTAAGGGGGTGGCAAAAGCCAACACATTCCGGCTAGGCTTATAAATGCCTTCAGGCAGATAGCCTAGTACCTACTTATGAACCTATGAACCTATGAAATGTTTACTTGGGATATAAAAGTTGATTAATGGGCTAAGAGCAGGACAAGCTAGTGAGTTGTGGATGATTTTGTATACCATAGTATGTTGTACGTATTGAGTTGGAGGGGGAGTTCAAGCCATCTTAGGGAATGTGCTTTACAGTGATGAGTTAGAGGGGTTGTGTTTATGGCAAATTTGGCAATTTTGTTATAGTGGATTTCTAGTTTTTTTTTTCTTTAGGGAGGTATGTAAATTAGGTAGAATTGGGGCCCCATATAACAGTGAGGGCAAGAGGTAGGTTTTAGCCAGGGTAATTTTGGTAGCTGCTGTGAAGAAGTTTTTATTCCTGTATAGCATGCCTAATTTTTGGTGTTTTTTTTATACTGTTTTGTATGTGTAGGTCAAACTTGAGATTATCATCAATTGTGAAACTTAGTAGTTTGGTATGCTGAACCAATTCAATTTCAGTACTGTTGGCTGAAAAGATCTTGAAGTTTGTTTTGTTGGAGTTATGAGGTTTGCGGGTGAAGCGAAGGAGCTTTGTTTTTTTTTTTTTTTTTTTTTTGAGTTCAGTAGGATATCTGCATTGGAGAGCCATGTTTCTATGGAAGAGAAAGATTGTTGTGTTATATGTTGTAGGTGAGTTAATGTGTCTAATATGCAGATGACAGTGGAATCATCTGCATATTAGATTAGAGTGCCTTCACTGGAGGATGTGTGTAAGTTATTGATGAAGACATTAAATGGAAATGGGCCAAGGATGGATCCTTGAGGTACATACTGAAAAATAAATTTGGATTGTCACTCCACAGAGTAAACTTACTTACATGGCCAATGTTTAAAAAAAACCTTTCTAATTTCAGTAAATCTACAGTGAATACCTGACTATGTTAACACAGATGGAGCACCTTATAATCCTACTGGGTAAACATTCATTTGTCTAAAATTTAACTGCTTTCCTAAAACTCTTAATAGTGAGAGGCAGTGGCCCTTTTTCTTTCAATGCTGATACAAATCTCTGACTCTATGAATTTTGGTGAGGGGGATTCCTCTGCTATTCTCGTTGTGGCCTTCCAATTCTGTTTACATTGCTGGGTCTCCAGATTCACTGCTGAGACCTTCTGTGTGTCTTCTCTGTGTTTTTTATTCCTGCTGTATCCTCTAAGCCAGTTCTGCTGGGATCACATGACTTTGTTATAATAGTCTCATAGGGTTGCCAGTTTCAACTCATCTTACAAACAGTCTGACTTTATTCATCATATGTGGGCTTCTTAACTTTTTTTAAATCCTTCTGGTGTTTCCAGCTCTGTTAATCTGTTGAAATCCTCTCATCCCCTTTAAGCCTTTTGAGTGGTCTGGCTGACTTTTTAATGCCAGCATCTCCTTTGAACCTGTTAACACTGTGACAGTTAGTAACAGGGAGGTAACCTTTAAGTCTGTTGTAGCTATGTTATATATCACTATAACAGCAAAATGTTTTTTGGGAAATTACAGAGTTGCATGAAGGAAATGTGCTTGCAGTATTTGCTCAGTAGCATTCACTATCCATGTATCCATAAGCGCTGCTATCTCCTCAGCTGGTAGTGTGATTTAGCAGGAGGTGCAATTGAAAAGGTATTCTCCAGTACAACACTGGTGTGGCTTCTGTGATATCACCCATCTCCCTGAAGAACTAGGCTACAGATTGCACATGTGTGGTAATAAAGGTCCCACCTGGTATTTGTTCATAATGATATGTAAATGGGAAGGACTGTTGTTACTTTAACAACCAAACAGTATACAACACACAAGGTCTGATAACTAATGTGCCTGTGCAGCACCCTAGGAGTGCCCACAATTCACACACATGGCATAAAATTCAACTATATTGCCATTTTCAGCATCATCAAGCTGTACAATGCCACTTAGCTGGAATGAGCAGGCACTGTGGTAATCTGACACTTAAAGGATGTGTACAGTATGTACACATGTCTGATCTCCTCCCCATATATGTCTGATCTCCTCCCCATATATTCCTATTGTATTTCAGGGAATGTAGGATACTCACTGGAGCCCTAGCTGATGTTTCCCATATAGAAACTGAATAGCATCACAGATGAGCAGTGTAACTTTGCTCATGTGTAAGTCAGAAATATGGTAGATGAAGTGCTTGACCTACTAAAAGCCTGACTCAGCTACCATGTTTGGATAGTTCTGCTGTATCCCCCTATCACAGCCTACAATCTGTTTACAGTATGCTGCATACTAAGTAACATGATCCAGAGGAGGCAGGCATCCATCAAACCTGGTAACCTCAGGATCGTCTGCAGCAGCCTCTATTACTACCACCATGTTGACACAATTTAGTGATGACACTGAGGCCAAGGGACAGCAAATAGCATCTGCATCACACTTCCCCGAACATTAACAAGCAAATTATATGGCAGTGCAGGTGAAGATGTAGCATCTAGTCCAGTTGTATGGGCTCTGACAAGCACACAGTGACAGTGTAGTGTCACACAGAACAAGCATAATGCATGCTCTGCTGTGGAAAGGTTATGATGGCAGTGAACGGTCTAGTCACACTGTGCATCAAACATGTCCATAAAGAGTTCACAAGGAGGAAGGTGGAATGGATCACAGTCATCTTCCTGTGCATGGTGTCCTCCTGTGCCTTGGAGGGAGTGCACCTATGTGACTGTGATCTGGGGCCACCAAATTACTTGAAGTGACAAAATTAGAGGCCCCCGTGCTAGAAATGTTGTGGCATTGAGAGAATATGACTTGGATGAAGTCCACTGGTGAGGTTGCCACTCCAGGAGGCAGGCATTCTTTGTAGCCCATGACATGGGCTGGCAGAGTGTTGTACTCTTACTGTTGTAAGTGTGGGCTGTGCACTTAGCAATGGCCTCCCAACATGACCACCCCATGTATGTACCCATCCCTAATCGCAAACAACACTCCTAGACAGGGCGCTAATGATGGCATTTGCAATTCCCCATCATAGAAATGGATGTGACAGTGTTGTGTGTAACCACACACATCATGAAATACATCATAGTTACACCTCTGGACTCCATGGTCTCACAGAGGTATTGGCAGTGCTGAGTGACCTTCTCATGAATGCTACACAGCACATCAACCAGCTCCATTTTGGGATGGGTAGCTGCAGACTCTGCCTGGGTGATATCCTTGCAGATCTGCTAACTGAGCCCTACCACCACCTACATATAAGAGTATAAGTGTCAGTGGCCAGCTGTTACATGTGCCGGACCCAGGAACCCCTGATAACTGTGATAAAGTGGGTGTACCCATATAAGATGCAGTGCACTTCTCAACTCCTGCAGCTGCAATGGGAGTAGTGCTCATGCTGTCAATCACAGAGAAACCCCCCTCAATGCGATAAGCACTCATGCTGTGTAGCCTCTAGCTCAGATGTAGGTGAGCGCACACCTTCTCCATCTACAATGGTGAGGAGGACCACGCAGGATAAAAGCACACACTGCCACTGTGTCATCTGACTGACTTGATATGCATCCCAGCATCATCACTGGAATCTACATAGATGTTTACATCGACCTGCTGTCCTGCCTAGCCTTTGCAGGTATCACCATAATAGTGGTCTGGCCTGTGAATACACAACAGAAGATATAACAGAGTGAAAGTGAATATGGGGCCCTATGGTGTGGATGCAAATGGTACTTATGCAAAGTCAGAGCTGCAGCAGACACATATCTCTACTGTCATTTCTCTGTGCTTCAACATCTGACATACCTATGTGAAGTGCATGCATTGCTATTTTTGTTTTTTCTACGGTATACATGTGCACAAGTCCTGTCTAACATTCTGTATGTGAAGTTAACCTGATGCATCTTAGAGTGAGATGTGTCAGGGTTGTGCCATCCTAACACTTGTGCCCACTCCAACAGGTATAATACCTGTGCCTTCATCTCTATGCAGGGACACTAAATTCAATGATTCATTGATATTCTAAGGCCACTGTGTCTCATGACCATTCTTCCCTTGCCAGTACCCTCACTCAGAACTCCTTTCTCCAGAGGGTCATACTGGTAAATACTGGACTAAATTTGTGGATAACCATCCAGTTATCCAGTTTATGTTTAAAGGAAGATAGTGTGTCATACTGCTTAACATGCAAGAG
Source organism: Protopterus annectens (assembly GCF_019279795.1). NCBI lineage: Eukaryota > Metazoa > Chordata > Ceratodontiformes > Protopteridae > Protopterus > Protopterus annectens. The sequence goes on along the minus strand of NC_056741.1, from coordinate 733,816,827 downwards.
ATCTTTATTCTAGAGGTGTTTTATTTATCTGTTGGTGAGGGTTTATGCCCCTGCTTCTAGTATTGGTGAAAATATTGGACTTGTAGAGAGGCAAGAGTTCCAGGACAATAGTGGCTCTAATGGCAAGGTAAGTGAAACAGAGATCTCTTATTGAATAAAGGGATAGAGTTTCCAGTGGTGATTTTTTTGGTTAAGAAGCTTTGGGGTCTTTCTAATTATTTAATATATTTAGTGACTTACATCTCAAGGAGGGAATTGTACTCAGTAACTGGCCTGGGTCAATACTAACTATAAGGAAGTGATTACTCCTTTGAACCTTGATGATATTCATTTAGCAGTTAGCTGGGCACTAGGCACACATCTGCATCCTTGACACATGCTCTGCTAAGTGGTCCCACCAGCATACAATTTCTGTGTTGCTAATATGTGTGCCTCACTGCTGGACTGCCTCATGACGTCAGTGACATTCCTCTGACATTACTGCATTGTGCAGTTCCACCCACTCACAGTACTGGTGTCATGGATTATGCTGGTCAGCACACCTTCACTCCAACAGACATTGCCCCTTGGTCCTGTGTGCAAATTGTGGAACTGTTTCACAGACATATGGAAGTTGTTCTGCCACTGCCATCTAACCATTTTGAAGGCATGAGGAAGCCGGTGAATACAAGAGACATAGTTGTAGTAGGTGACTGCTGAGGACAGTAGACTAACAATTAAAAATGGTACATGTGCCAATGTGGATTCACTTTAGAAAACTGAAAGCCCATAACACTGAAATTCAAAACACTGAGACCAAAATCTTGAAAATTCAAAACATTGAATCCCATAACATTGAAAACACATAGGAAACCAACATTTAATATGTCAGCACAACTATATACAGAAACAAAAAACAAACCATATTACAATTATCCAACTATAAGCAGGGGGCAAGCCCCCCTGCACCCCATATGTGGGGGGTTGTGCCCCTCACATCCCCTGCTACTTAAATATATCCACTCTGAGATTGCACTACACAAAACAAAATGGCAAACATACCATTCTGTGCTTCATGACTGCATGTTTAAACTGAAAAAAATATCCTCAACCTTCTCTTAGAAACACCACTTCATTGTTAAAACATTACAAATTACTATATATCTCTCAGATACTTACCAGAGTTTCATAGGTAACCTTAGTCATGTTCTCTTCTGACTTGCTATACTACAACACACATCTTAGTGTAGTATAGTGCAATCTCGGAGTTGATATATTTAAGTAGCAGGGGGTGTGAGGGGTGCAGGGGCTTGCCTCCCTGCTTATATCTGTACAAGTGTAATATGGTTTGTTTTTACTTATTTCAGTATGTAGTTGTGCTGGAATATAGTGCATGTTATTTTCCTATGTTTTTTCAATGTTATGGGATTCAATGTTTTGAGTTTTCAGTGCTTTGAAATTTCAAGATTTTGGTCTCAATGTTTTGAATTTCAATGTTATGGGCTTTCAGTCTTCTAAAATGAATCTGCAAATGTATACACAACAATACAAACAGGGACAAATATGAGAATGTAGTAGCTACAACTGCAGACAGATTATTGGCAGGGAGGTGCTCAGCTGATCCTTTACATATCACCTGTGTGACACACAAGATGGTATCCAGATGAGTTGTCCAGATGTACCTACAGTACAAAGCAGTACCTTTAACTGTACTCTAATATAAGGTTGCATAACTATAGCAAACTAGAAAAGTGCATCATACCACAGTACTGCAGCACATGGTATGTAATCAGGGCTACACCTTTTATGAAAGCTAGATTTTTCTGTCAGTAACTTGCTTCAAGCTGCTCAGTTACTGCTGTTCTTGATGCTTTTCACTGCATGTTTTAATGGTTAAAATGGTG